>NC_083347.1:15042426-15206725 GCF_019175385.1 Lycium barbarum
ATTGAAAGTGATTATTTCAAAGACATAATGGTTCATATTTCATCAAATCATACATAAGAGTGCCAAGGAGTATGTACAAGGATCATAACATGCTCGGATTTCGAATCTTAGGATTTTCCTCAAGGCTTATAATCTAGCCTATTGAAAACTAAAGCATGCCAAAAGAAAGAAAGATTGGGCTTTACATACTTCGTACGCACTCCAAGCTAGTCAATCTTAAGTTAATCCCATTCTACGCCTCGGGCTCCCCAAGGTCTACAAATACACCAACGAATGTCAAACATTAGCTAAGGGCACTTAAGCCATTTATTCCAAACTAACTCTAAATTCTACAGAAAATTCGGCAGCATTTCCCCTGTAAATAGGCCAACTCGAGAATTTAACTCGTCCAAAATCAACAACAACAATAACCAAACTAGCAACTCCAATAACCAATCCAAAAATCAATATAGCAATAGTAACTCTCCTTTACATCATTCAACAACATTCATAATATTCGTTTCAACGGCTTACTTTTAAGCCACCATATAGCTCATACATTCAATTATCAACCCGAATTCTTACTAACAACATTCAAGAACATTCTAAACAGTTTACATAATTTTTCCAACAATCCACTAATTTAATCCAATGTTGGCCGAAAACAGCCCCAAACCGAGAGCAGCCCCTATGCCACACTTCTCAATTTCAATTCATGATTTGCATCAACAATCCACAATATAACGATATAATTTTTTCATATATATACAAATTACGTCAAATGCACAATAAGCCTCAAATCATCCCACACAATTACAGCATCATTCTTGAGTTATCAAACGCTCAATTCCAAACTAGAATTCATAACGACGACAATTAAAACGCTAAGCGATATTGATTCATCCTTTGCTACAACTTTGGGGGCCATATACACGGCTACTTTATACATATACATTTTTAGATGGTTTTAATTTGTTTCTTCACCCTACAACAATCAAACATGCTACATGGAACTAATTCATCAACTCAATACCACACAAAACACACACACTTCACACGGCCAACACACCCATCACACAACCCACTTCCAACATACAATATTTCATGATTTTCACCCATATTAACATACTACAGCATGAATAAAATGTTCACAACACATAAAACAAGATCACACTTACCTTTCTTCTTCAATTCCTCAAGGGGGTTAGGGTTTGCGATCTCTTAAACAAATGACTTGATCGCTCCAACAATGCTTCCACGTTACTTAGGGACCTAAAAATAGTTGATTTGTACCAAAGAAATAATTTTCGGAAGGCTTGAATTGATCTTGGTTTTTCCCCCTCTTTGGCCGTGAGCAGTGGAAAATGGTGCTCTCCAAGTTCTTGTTATTTTTTCTAAGTGTTGAAGTGGGAAATGATAAAATATCACTTAGTTTTCATCTTTTAAGTCTCCATATAATATCCACAAGTGTCTTTGGCCACACAATGTGTGGGACCATCTCAATATACACGGCCACCATGGCCTTTTGTGCAAGATTTTTAAATTCCCAATTTATGAATTGTGGTCCCAATTTTTCCTAAGTGTTCAATGCCAACAATTTCATATATAACTTATGTCTCAAAATAAAATCAAAGGTCAAAAATCCCGACTTCAAATCCCGTAATAGTCTTGGCCCTAAATTATCATAGTTAATCCGGGTTGTCCCAATGTATAAAAATACGGGATATAACAGATCTGGTTAGCCTAGACCTCATACTCATTGACGAACAAGTAATATACGCTTCCAACTTTTTCATACATGTATTTTGAAATCAGTTATTGTAAAAACACTTTATGGTTGCGTTTTATCAGGATAATCTAATGCACACTGTCATATGGAAGAATCAAGTAAACAGGTTTCGAGATAAGTTGAGTGAAAGATCGGTCATTATTATTCGGTACTTCAAAGTTACTGACAATAGTGGTGTATATAGACCAGTGTCAAGTAATTTCAAAATTACTTTCCTTCGAATAATTGTTGTCCAAAAACAACAGGAAGATATTGTTCGTCTTCCTGTAAAATGGATTTCAATTTATTCAACCGGACATGATTCAGTCGAGGGTGAATAACAACACCATTATCAGGTATCCTTATTAACATCAAAGCTTGGTCATCCGGCATCCAAAGAACAAAATAATTCTGAACTTACCATTTCTCCCAATTCATGTTGCAGATGTGGTAGGTTGCTTATGCGGCATCGGTAACATAGAGAGTGTTGGTTCAAAATGGAAAAAAAAGAGACATCGAGATTCTTACTGATTAGTAATCCACTTAACTCATTTAAGTGCCTTGCGTTTGGTCTCTTCATAAAATATAATTACTTTCCCGTTACATTATTTTTCATTTTGACATTTGTTGTGCATATGACATTCTACATGAATCAGAAGGATTTTAACAGTAAAATATTTTGTTCTTCTTTTTCATGTATAGCTCTATCAAATCAAAAGTCGCCTTATAGGAAGAATGTGATTTGATCCGTACTTGTACAAGACGAAATTTGGCCCATACATAATCATTGTTACTTCAACCATATTAAAAGAATTCCGCGGTATCTATTTTCGATTTTAAATTACTTCCTGCAATTTTCCCCTATAAACATCAAACGTAATCATAAAGCGATGTTTTTGTGGAGTCTTTTTTTACAGGAGAAATTACTTTTGCAACCACGTGTGCAAGTAAAATATATGTTAATCTGAAAATTGATTACATCAACTCTCTAAAAGAAAAGTTTTCCAATAAATCTGTTGGGGTGGAAACTCTACAAAGTGCTAATGTTGAAACACTTCCAATAGAGGAACAAATGTTTCAGAATAAGATGAGCATTTGTGAATTGTTGGAATTGGAGTGGAGCATTGATATTCAGGTTATTAAACTGTTTATGCTGGATTCTATTTTGGAAATTACAAATCTATCACAATAATGTAATATATAATTGGTTATTTTATAATTTAGGAATGAATTGTTACGACACGGGTCAAGATCATAGAAATTGACAACTCATTCGATTGGTATTACATTTCGTGCAACTTTTGTCGTAAAAAAATCAAACCTGCAAATGGTGTGTATACATGCCCCACTTGCACAACAGATTGCAAGTTTCCATTGATGAGGTAAGAACGCAATAAATAATATAACTTCCATTTTAAATTGCTGAATAACCTAACATATTGTATAAACATAGGTTCAAGATTCACATTTGCGTCGCAAACAAAACTGGTGGTACAACTTTAGTACATCGCACATCCTGCAAATGGAGAGTGATTTTACATGAGAATGCTGCTTAATTTTGTCAAAGGATGCACCTCATTCGAAAGCATCAGAACAATTAATGGAGTCAAGCATAAAACTTACCGAGAAGAATGCTACGCATTAGGATTGTTAGATGATGATAAAGAATGGAATGACTGCTTGGCTGACACATCAATTTGGGCCACGGGAAATGAGTTGAGACATCTCTTTGTAACGATACTTATCCACTGTCAGGTATTTGATTCAAGCATGGTTTGGAAAAACAACTATGAAATACTATCAGAAGACATACCCACATTGCAGAGAAAGAGATTACGAATGAAAATTTTGTTGTTAAGTCAAGAACAAATTGAAGCATATACATTGTTCGAGATTGAAAGCATACTGTTAAAGATGGGTAAAAGTTTGCAAGACATAGATGGAATGCCAATTCCAGATTCAGCTTTACTACGCAATGTAGTAAATTGTCTGATCAATGAGGAGCTAGACTATGACAAAGACGAGCTAAAGAGAGTACATGAAACAACATTTTCTTTGTTAAATGATTGCCAAAAGATAGCCTATGATGCAATAATAACATCAGTTGAGAAATATGAGGGAAGATTATTTTTTATAAATGGACATGAGGGTACTGGTAAGACATTCCTATGGAATACAATTATTTCGAAGCTCTGATCACAATCAAGAATAGTTTTCCCCGTTGCTACTTCTGGAATTGCAGCTTTGTTATTGCCAAATGGTAGGACAGCACATTCCCGCTTCCATATCCCTTTGGATGTCACTGCTGAGTCAACTTGTGAAATCAAACAAGGCAGCCAGTTAGCAGAATTACTAAAGTAAACATCTTTGATTATTTGGGATGAAGCACCAATGCACAACAAGTTTTGTTTCGAATCCATGGACAAGACTTTGAGAGATATCCTCCGAGTGATGTATGAAAATAGCATAGACAAACCTTTTGGAGGACTTACAGTTGTCTGTGGTTGTGATTTTCGGCAAATACTACCAGTTATTCCAAAGGGTACACGAGCTGATATTGTTGATGCATTGATAAACTCTTCATACTTGTGGCCATTTTTCACAATTTATGAATTGAAGCAAAATATGTGACTACGTAGTGGTAAAGTAAGTCCGTCCGAGGCTATAAAATTTGCAGATTTCGACAAATGGTTGTTACAAGTAGGAGATGGATCATTTTACGATGATAGCAAGAAGGAGCTTATTAAAATACCTCAGGATGTACGCATCAACACGTCTAATAATCCAATATGTTCGATTATTGAGGCAGTTTATCCATCCCTCTTGCAGAAGTACAATGACCCAGGATATTTTAAAGAACGAGAAATACTGACACCAAAAAATGAAATGGTACATGAGTTGAACGAGACAATTATGAAAATGATATCGGGTGAAGGAAGAACATATTTTAGCGCTGACAATGTATGCAAAGCAAGCGTGAACACAAACGATGAAGAAATTTTGTACCCAACTAAATTTCTTAACAACTTAAGAATTCCTGGCATCCCTAACCATGACATACACTTGAAAGTGGGCACTCCAGTAATGCTGCTTAGAAATATAAACCAAACAGAAGGTCTATGCAATGGAACAAGATTGATCGTCACGAATCTTGGTATATGGTCTGTCACTGCTAACATCATTTTAGGGAAGAACATTGGCTCTAGATTAACAATTCCAAGAATTATTATGTCGCCTACCGAATCAAAATGGCCATTCAAGCTTAAGAGATGACAGCTTCCTTTAGCACCCTGTTACGCTATGACAATCAATAAAAGTCAAGGACAATCTCTTAACCAAGTCGGACTGTATCTTCCGAAATTGGTATTCACCCATGGACAATTATGTGTAGCTGTATCCAAAGCAACAACAAGATCAGGATTAACAATACTGAATGCGAACGATGACATAGAAGACCCTGCATTCATTAAAAATATTGTATACAAAGAAGTATTCCAGAACGTATGTTAGAGAGTTGAAGAGACCAATTACCAATATTCATTACTATATAATCTTATAACAAGTGCTTAATTAATTATAATCACTTTACAGTGCCGTGTTAGCAGATAACTAGGCATACATATGTCGATTAACTCTATACAAGTCGGAATTTATGTGGTTCATAATAGATTATTCCTATACATTACACTACAACTGTTGAAATGAATTGGACAATAGACGTCGGAGTAAAGGCAAAAAAAGATCATTGATGTGCAATATGTAATACGTTCTCTGATAAAGTGTTAAGGGTGTAATACAATTTTATTTCCTTTGGTTTTTGTTGCCAATACAACATACAAATGTTTATATTTAGAGGTTGCTATTCATTATAGAATACATTTGGGGGTATCCCATCTACATTAGATACAACTAATGAACTAATGTGCAACGACTTTGACACACTAACAGAAAAGGCTATACCTAACAATAAGTGTGTAATTATTTAAATTAATTAATGTCGCCATTCCAATCCGGCTATATGAAGGATGTAACTGACAGTGCAGCGCCACACCACATACGTGCGAAGCACTAGACACAAAACAAAAAAAAAACAAAATACAATTCGGACACATTGAGATAAATTGGTACGCACAGAGTAACATCCTCAGTTGCTATATTTTGTATACAAAAAAAAAAAAAAAGGATAATAAAACTATTACAGGTATTCATTAGAGCTTGTTAAGACATTTGCTAAAACTTTAATCAATGAAATACCGTTAATTTATCTGTATTGATCGACTTAATAGAGAATGCACATACGTAAGCTTAATGAGGCCGTGCAAGACCGCACGAAGCGCGGATAATTTACCTAGTTACCAATAACATCGACCCCTCTCGTTCTCTCTATATCTGTGTTATTTTTTGCTGCTAGTGCTTTCCCAATGTGTAAATTTCAATGTCTACACAGCATTGCTGTATGTTTGCTTGAATATTTAAGTGAATTCATGGCAACGGATACTCCATACAACTCTTGTAATCTAAATTTCACAATTGCTAAAATAATAATTTGTTAATATGATCGAGCAAACAAGATAATATTTTTTTATATATTTTTCCTATACGTAATACTTTCCGCGCAATATACTTATACTAGCTACAAGAACAAACAAATAAAGAGATGCTACTGATACATAAGAAAATCTTTTTCTCTTTGCCCTTTTCAAAGGAAAGGGACATCTCGAAATGCTAATTTTATTCGGTATTGTAAAATATCGAATCTATGCAACATTAAAAAGAAAAACAAACAAACAAGCAAGAAATTAAAAATATAGAAAAGCACTATAATCAATGCAAGTCATTAGTTAAAACTTGTTCCATGATATCGTTGTCTTAGTTTTTACTAGTGTCTGATGTTCTTTTTATAAAAAAATATCAAAAATTAATCTAATCGTACCAATATCGAAGAGAAACCAAGATGATGAGACAGTTTCAAAAAATCTAATTTTAATTCTATATATAAAATAACTAAAAAATTAATATAATATGAATTTTATTAAAAAAACCATCAGAACCGTACCATTGTTCCCCTACTTAAAACTTTTGATGAGCGTTGCAATTGTCTTTCAATGGGAAAACACTTTCGGCCCACTTATATATACCTTGAATCAAACCCTTTTCACAAAATCCATTGATTTTGTGTTCTCTCAAACTTTTTCTTGTGACATCATAACATAAATAAATAAATTCATCACACTTCTTTCTAGCAACAAATATAATCTTCCCACCATACGTCTGGAACAAAAAATGATGATTTATAGGGCTCTCCATGGGAAATCCAATGATGACATGCCTCTCCCATCCTTCATGTTGACCATTTCCCAAGATCCACAAATTAGTTTCTCCATTAATCAATGTATCTTCAAGTACTGCCAATTTTTCCTTCACTTCAATTAGGTCACAATAACATCTGTATTGAGGTTTTACTTTCCACAAGTCAATAGTTCTGAAACTTTCAGTTTTCATATCAAATGCAACTATATTTGTCTCTCGGAAAGAACAAGTCAATTGATAAATAACTCCATTAATGCAAACATTTCTCCCTTGACAATAAAAATAAGGAATGCTTTCAATTTCCTTCCATGATTCCTCTATGCCCAAACTGAAGACCCAGCTTCTTAGGTGTCCCTGAACTACAACATATTTTAAGAAAAGAACTTTATAAACCTTTTCTTCTGGTTCAAAACCTAATAAATAAAGACACTCACCAGGATCGTATGTATAGGGATTTCCGGGAAGAAATCTTACTTCTCTAGTATTGGGATTGCAAATCACAGCAGGGTGCCTACCCATGCGCCAGAATAAGAACAAACCATTTACACACTCCACAGGGTCCCGCTTCATATCAAAATTGTTGAGTCCATCCAAATAATCCTCAATACGAAGACGAGAGGCTTTTCCATCTTCATTTTGCTCAATAGTGTAATAGAAGTTCCTTTCGGCAACAAGATCCCATTCGTGCAAAAGAAATTTGGTTCGAGTCCTAGAGTGACATTGATGAATATCCACGAAATATGATTTAGATACAAGGGAGTTAAAAGATTTGGAGATACATTTAAAACGCATCAAGGACTCGACAGGAAGCCATGAGAATATATCAAAAATTATTTCTTGAGGAATTGAAGGTATTTTTCTAGAAGACTTGATGTTCTTCTCCTCGTGGAAGGCGGCTGTAGTCATGACCATGTCTATTCTAATGTTTAGCAAACCCTTTTTTCAGCTTAAATATATAGGGCATTCATTATTATTGCCTTTTTTTTGGGGGGTGCAATTCAATGTTTTTGCAGCAAAGGCTACTGAAAGGTGAGAGAGAAACCTAACGGCTATGGAGTTCTATTATTATTGCCTTTCTAGTTTCTACTTTCCTTTTTATATTATAAAACGTTTGTACTTTCTTGAGAGTTTTTTATGGGAATCTACCCAATACGTCCATATTCTTTTTCTTTTCTTTTCTTTTTTAAAGTTTTTGGACAAAGAATACTTCTAGGCTTCTAGCATCAACCTTAACTTAGGAAAATATATACAGTATAAGGAAATTTTCCCAACTCTAGGACCGTACTGGAACTAAAAGTGTAATATGTAGGTAAGTTTTCAATCAATTGTTCGGATTTGCTACATATATAGTGGCCAAATTTCAGCTTCTATTTGTTAAAAAAAAACCTTTGGAATGGTGCGTCAAAAGTCAAAAGTAGAATGTGGATATTGTATTCAACTTTTATTTTTATCTGTTCTTAAGCAACAACCTATGTATAAATTATTGCACTTTTTTATATGCATATACGTGTATCTGTAGACCAAAAATTGTGAAAGTAAAAGCCACAAAGTTCACATTTTAAGACCAATTAGGATTTTACCTTATATGATTTTTTTTTAATTTATTTGAACTATCTATGTATTCGTAATTTTAAGACTTTAAATCACAAGATTTACGTTATAAAAATTATTTTCTTATTTGAATAATGTAAAAACTATATTTTCCTTCATGTTATTTTTAACTATATTGGTGAACTGTAGTACACTTCCACTGCGTATAATTATATTTGAACTCATTTTCTACTCAAACAATATTACATTTTTGCCACTATCATTTTTTAATACCATTTAAAAACTGCACACTTTAATTAGAATAATTTTAACTAAGAAAACTGTGAAGAAAATAAAAGAGAAAGGGAGAGAGAAATGTTGGCAGAAGTCAACAATACTAAAAATTGTTTCTCAAACACACAGTTTCGAAGTGAAACGTCGATGATCCTTTATCCTTGAAAATAGAGTTTTTTGTAGCTAAATATATAGAATTTGGGATGAACTAATATTAAGAATTAAAATCGACAAAAATAACCTATTTTTTTTAAACAACTTTTTTTACTCTTTTTTCATTTTATTACAAATTAGGGGATGACAACGTGAGGATTCAAAATCTCACCAACGTGAAAGTTCAAGTAATCACCAACGGAGCTACTAAGATCCCTACTAGCCTATTTCTTTTAATATTGACTACAAGTAATTAAATCTTTGAACCAATTAATTAGCAAAAGAATCCAATTCAATTTGTATTCATTAATCATCATAAGTGCAATTATTTTTCAAGTTGACACAACCCTTAGGCCACATAAATTTGTTTTCCTAATAAGAGACCTCACGGTGAAATGAATCATAAAATAGAGTAAGATTGGTTAATAGTAGTATGTACTAAGAGTCAAATCTATTCATATAATAAAGTTAGGCATAGATAAGGTGATGTGACATCTTTCTATGACCAACATTTCTATTTATCTTTTTTCTCATTTTTTTGCATTTTTTGATTCATTTTTGTGCATAATCTAAAAAGGAAATTTTACATAAATGACTAATATTTAGGGGTTTTAACTTGGGCATAGCTACATTTTAGCTAATTACATTTCGTAGCTACAGTTGATCGTATTCGCACACTACAGTAGAATGTATTCAAAAATCGAATTGTATTCAAAATTTGTTTGAGTAAGATTTCGTTGTATTCAAGTTAGATGTACTCAACTAAGTTGTATTCAAATCAAATGTATTAAACTTAACTATATTCATTTGTAACTACTTTTATATTAGATTCACTTTATTACATTTAAAATTAGTTGTATACAAAAAAAATATCCTTCAAAATACAAGAAACAAAAATACACCCCAAACACATTTTTGCACTAAAAATTAACGAATACACTCAAATATGAAATACAAGAAATAAAATACACCCCAAACACTGAATCGTATGCTAAAAAATTAATGAATACATTGTATTGTATGCTAAAAATTAATGAATATACTCATAAAAGAAACACTATTTTCCAAATCCGTCACCGGAAAAGGACCGGATCTGATATTACCAGCGACGAGAAAATACCGACCATGCTTGTTGAAAACAACTAAACAACCAGAAAATTAAAAAAACAAATCACCGCCACTTTCACTCCCATCACCGCCGAGTAGATTTGAGCCACAATAACACCATTATACTCCGATCTGAGAAATACTCACAGATCTAAGCTTAATTTCTATGAAGAATACGAGCAACAAGAAGATGAAGAAGAAGTAGGGAATTAAAAACTAATGGTACCAGTCAGGAATCTTTCTAATTCAAAGGTGCTACTATAAGTTACGCCGATTTCACGACAAAGTGGGAGCCTTAGAGCTTAAAGAGAGAGGGAAGGGAGAGAGAGGGGAGGGAGGAGAGAGAAAAATGTGGATGCAGGGGACATACGGAGAGAGATTAGAGAGAGAGAGAAGGAAGGGAGGAGAGAAAAAAATGTGGATACAGGGGTTGCTTTTTTATTTTAACCTATTTGTATGTTTTAGTTATTGAGTGTAATTGATATACACCTTTTAGCTACGAGATGTAAATAAATTAAAGTATAGCTACTAGATAAAAATAAAGGCTAATGTTAGTTAAACCATGTAGATTTCCCATCTTATAATTAAATGGATTAACAAATTCTTCATAAAGCAAATAGTAATTAAATATCACTTTGAATAATGTAAAATTTACTTGGCATAGCTTATATTATTACCTATTCATGAAACATAACTAAATTTTACAATAATTATATTTAGTAGCTAAAATATAACATATTTACTTCATATAGCTACCAGTTTTTTACCACTCATCTGATAACTTCTCACACCCCTAAATTTAAGCAAAAAAAACGTCTCTCTCTCCTATCCCCCCAAATACACGTCATTATGCACAATATCCCTTAATTTCCTCCAATTTCAAATCAATTTTACGATAGTTCAACTTCCTTGTTTAAATCTAATTAACTACTCATTAATTTCAATCATAATTCAAATCTAATTACCAAAAAAAAGGTAAGATTCTATACTGATTTTTAATTTTCACCGTGTATTTAGCCTATATTTTTGGGTTTTTTTTTGTTTTTGTTTTTTCGTTTGAATTAAGAATGCAACTCTAAATAATTAATTATCACTGTTTGTTCTTGGTTGTTTTTTCTTAGATTCAAGTGAAATGGCTAAGAAAGCTTCTACTCCGATGAGGAATAGAGGTATAGAACCGAATTTGAGATTCCTAATTTTTCTTTGGGAATTTCTCAACATGAAACTGCCATTGCAGGCTCTTATGCTGAGAATTGTTCAAAAAGAATTAACGATCCTAGGTGTTTTGCTAATTTTATTGATTCGAAGAGTAAACAACGAGAAAAAGTGAAAAAGGTTTCTCAAATGGAGATACAAAAGAAGAGAAAGACTGGTAACAATGTTGCTAATGTTAAGGGCAAAAAATTGCTAAAACCAAACATAATGTCGATGAGGATGATGATGCAGAGGTATATTTATGTTGTATTTTCAGTATATTTATTTCGTTTGTATTTTTTAGTTCAGTTATTACAAATCTGTGAATTAACCAGATCTACATTTTATGTGCATTTTAAGTATATTTTGTATTGTTATTTTTCTCACATGTTTCTTTAGTTAGTTCGTGTTTATTGTTCGTCACCATAAGTGTAATTTTTAAGATTTTTAAGTATATTTGTGTATATTTTGTTGACAGTTATTACAGATCTGTAATTTACATATTCAGTCAATATATGTCATTATATTTTCAGTATATTCATATATATGTATTGTTGAAATTTAGATACCTAAAACAGCATGCCAAAAAATTTAGCTATCTATGTCATTATATTTTCAGTATATTCATATATATTCATTGTGTCCACTATTTTTTGTCAATGATATGTGTTTTTTGGCATGCTGTTTTAGGTATCTAAATTTTTTGTTACCAAGCACCCTGTTGTGGTACCATCTATGTGTAGATACACGAATGTTAATGTAATGCAAGCTATTAGAAGCAAACTAACAGACCCACAGTTGGACATGTTCAGGAATTCTTGTTTTGGTAAATATCTCAGAATGCAGCAATTGAATGTAGAAGCACAGATTCTTCGGTGCTTTATGGTCAAAGAACTTAGGTGCAGCACATATAGGTGCTTTACATTTGAAATAAATGGTAAAGTTCTGTAAATCGACTTTTATGTTGTTGATGTGTACAAATTACCTACACCCCAAGTCTCACTCAAACTGAATCGGCATTCATGTCCTGGTACACTAAGTCTCATGCTCAACGTCTTACTTTATAACTGAAGGTGTTTTCCGCCATATCAAGTCTCGCACTATACAGCTTATTGATCCTGATAGATAGCTAACTGTAGTGGCATGTATGCCCCACAATACTGAGCCTGGCGCCCAACTATAATCTAACTACGATGGAAAAAAATGCCTTACCATGCTGAGCCTGGCGCTCAATATGAATCTAACTGCGGTGCAAAACAAAATCCCTACTATACTGAGCCTAGCGCTCAATGCAAATCTAACTGCAGTGGCAAAAGTGCCCTGCTATGCTGAGCTTCTCAACGCACTGGTGATTATGAGGGAAATCATACCCGTGCTCTGAAGATAAATCAAAATCAAAGAACCTAATTAGGTATGATATCACATAACTGTGGTGTATTCAACACACAAACTTAAAAAGATGAAACTCCTCTTTAACACACCCTTTTGAAGTGCAAAATTCTCGAAGGTTTATCGTCTCTGCTGCTAAATAGTCGGGAACTCTCCAAAACCCAAACTAAAATATGTTGTACTAGGCCAATATGATTCTCCCCTGTGGAAGTCGTGACGATTGAAATGTCCATGTTGATTCTCCGTATATCACATTCTCGATAGCCTTACATAACCAATTGGATACGCTGAACTGAAATGATATTCCTCATTGTGTTATAATAGTCAGCTTTTATGACTGTGACATAAGATCGTGGTCTTAATTTGTAACTGTTCTGAAATTCCATTTTCTATTACCGTTTACACACTTAAGGAAATTCACTTAATGATGCCCACATTTTCTCAAGTATAACATGTATGAACTATGGTCGTTTTGCTCGTAGCCTTGCTATTTATGTTGTTGACTGTGTAGGCAAAATTGTCACTCAGCTAACTGAAACTCTGCTCCTACTTCCAGAAATATAAAGAGATATTATCTTTAGAACCTAACTCAAATCATAGAGTCTTCCAGATCTGTATAGTAACAATTGATACTTCTCCGAGCCTTGTAGTCTAGTAGTCTACTCAAGTCATCTTCTATATTTTAGCCTATCTTTTAGGCTTACCTCTAATCATTTCAAACTTCTTTGTAAAATCTTGGAGAATATTCTTAGTCGCTAGTGCCTGAATACTTGAGCGTGTTCCCACCTAACGTAGGGAAGAACACTAAATGTACCATTTTCTATACTTCAAGCTTTATAGCACGAGGGAGGAATGAAAGAAGGGAAACTTTCCTAAAATGTCCATGTAGCCCCTCGAAGATAAGTACAGACGTCTCTGTACCTATCCGCAAGGCTCTACTAGACACCGTGCCATGACTCCAAAAAAATTGAAACTTAGCGCTCTGATACCAATTTTGTCACGACCCAAAATCTAACGCTCAGGTCATGACCGGGTACCTGTCGAACTTCTACCCATAAGGCGAACCCTCCAAGCTAATCATGCGAAAATTAACGAATAAAATGAATAATACGCAAAGTCTCATAATATAAAGAAAAGTGCGGAAGCGAAATACAAATACTGAGTCTTGCCCATAAACCCCATAAAAATGTCTAAGTCATGGAACTACTAGTCTGAATATAAAAGTACGAGCCGTATCTCGGAATACTACTAAGTCAACTAAAGAAGAAGAGGCCGTCATGATCTAATGATGGCTCACCTCAATTGAACTGGACTAAACGAAGCTGAAATGAATTAAGTATTGGCAACCTAGTCACCGTTAACTACACCTGACACATACAACATCAACAAGCGTGAGTCTAAAAAACCCAGCAAGATCATCGACACTCTTATCTTACCCCTGGGGCAAGTCTTTGAAATCCCTGATAATGCATAAAAGCAATTACACAGTACAAGTATATTATATATATACAAAAACTGGAGCTAAAGCTGAAATCATGAAGCATAAACAAGCAAAACATGAAATGCTCTAAATCTCAATCTATGCTCGCGGGACATAGTACGTATTTATCTATGTCTTACCCCATCTTTCGATAAGGGCATTATTTACCCCCATCTGACTCGGACGAGCAATACATGAAATACACTGAATCTGAGTGTATGCTCACGGGACATAGTACGTATTTGTCTATGTCTTACCCCGTCTTCCGAAGAGGGCATTATTTACCCCCATCTTACCTAGACAAGCAATAGATGCACTAAACTGAATCTGAATCTATTCTCACGGGATATAGTACGTATTTGTCTATGTATTACCCCGTCTTCCGGAGAGAGCATTATTTACCCCCATCTTACCCGGGTCACTTAAAATTCTAGCATCTATCTCTCACTAAACATCAATGAGACCTATGGAAGTGCCCCTCTAAAGATATGATAAGTGGAACATACATCCAATCAATACCACTTCTAAACTTTACATTTATATAAATAGTCTCTATTTAAGCGAAATTACGCTAAAGTACTCATATGGTCATTATTTTAGAAACTTGAAAATTATCCAATTTAGATCATGCTTGCCCACTCACACAACCTAAATGGTTTAAATGCATACATACAACACAAACCATGTGTTTTTATGAAAAACAAGTAAATTAAGAATTTAAGCTTCACTTGCCTTATAACCGGAACACAACCTCTCTTGAAATGCTAAATTCTCTTCAACAAACTCTAGTAGCATCAATCTATCCAATAACATAAATAAATGGTCTAAATTTGTCTAGGAAAACTAATCCTATAATTTTAGGTTTAGAACTAAATCTCAACATTCTATACATTAATTCCATAATTCTTTTAAAAAAATTGAAAATAGTATCTCAATCCCATTAATAAACAATTATATAATATATTTATATATATATATATATATATATATATATATATATATATGCATGTGTTCTTGCCCCAACTCCCAAAATAAATAATATTTATAGAGTAAGCAGAAAGAAGGAACGAAAGAAAGAAAAGAAAAGACTCAAAAGAGCAAAGAAACTAGAAGCACTGTGCAGTACGTGAATTTGCAGGGAGAAAAAAAATGGCAGATTTCACAATTTGAAACAATTTGTTATGTCCAACCCTACCACTAGCCATCATTACCCCTTCTCTTCACTTTCTTTTTGTTGTCATCACCCATACACTTGAATACATATCTCTACAATAAAATCCAATGCTTACTTACTAAAGTAATAACCTTATGTACCTGAGTATTCTCTTATTTTCTTTTTCCAAGGGAAATCTTCACTGGTGGCTTTTCTTTCTTTTGAAAACCACGAACTACCCTTCTACTCTTTCGTTTTCCATGCTAGAAATAATATAATAATTTTTCTGTGTCTCTCCCTTTACACAGGAACGTAACCACAAAACAGACACAATGCGTCGGGTTTTTCATAAATTTTCAAAATTATTTTCCAGAAAACCGACGGACTGAGTCGGTTTTCTGGAAAATTTCCAAAATTAATTTCCATAAAATCGACGGACTGTGTCAGTTTTCTGGAAAATTTCCTGCATTCAATTCCAGCATTTTCTGCAGCCACACACCTGCACAGAAACCAGTACCAAAAGCAACTCAAAACTAGCATTAAAATGCTCCAAATTAATTCTAAAAGAGCTACAACACATAAAATCACCATAAGTAATAATAAAACACATCAAACACTATCTAAACACATCAAATACGATATAAATAGACCTTCAAAGTTCAGAAATATTTAAATGTCCAACCAATTCTAACTTTGAATTCTTAATAACAATTCTAACTTTAATAACTTATGGATTCTAACTTTAATTCTAAAAATTGAAAAGTAAATCTAGTCAAATAAAGTCTATATTTTAGTTTTGAGGTTATAGAAATATTATAACTTAATAATTCTAACATAAATTAATAATTCTAAGTTTGAAAAACACAATTCCAACCAATTCTAAAAATTGAAAAGTAAATCTAGAGAAATAAAATCTATATTTTAATATTGAGGTTATAGAAATATTATAACTTAAAAATTCTAACTTTGAAAAACACAATCTCAACTAATTCTAACTTTGAATTCTCAATGACAATTCTAACTTTAATAACTTATGAAATTCTAACTTTAGTTCTAAAACTTGAAAAGTAAATCTAGTCAAATAAAGTCTATATTTTAGTTTTGAGGTTATAAAAATATCATAACTTAATAATTCTAACATAACTTAATAATTCTAAGTCTGAAAAGCAGAATTCCAACCAATTCTAAAAATTGAAAAGTAAATATAGAGAAATAAAATCTACATTTTAGTATTGAGGTTATAGAAATACTATAACTTAACAATTCTAACTTTGAAAAGCACAATCCCAACCAATTCTAACTTTGAATTCTCAATAACAATTCTAACTTTAATAACTTATGGATTCTAACTTTAATTCTAAAAATTGAAAAGTAAATCTAGTCAAATAAAGTCTACATTTTAGTTTTGAGGTTATAGAAATATTATAACTTAATAATTCTAACATAAATTAATAATTCTAAGTTTGAAAAGCACAATTCCAACCAATCCTAAAAATTGAAAAGTAAATCTAGAGAAATAAAATCTACATTTTAGTATTGAGGTTATAGAAATACTATAACTTAACAATTCTAACTTTGAAAAGCACAATCTCAACTAATTCTAACTTTGAATTCTCAATAACAATTTTAACTTTAATAACTTATGGATTCTAACTTTAATTCTAAAAATTGAAAAGTAAATCTAGTCAAATAAAGTCTACATTTTAGTTTTGAGGTTATAGAAATATTATAACTTAATAATTCTAACATAAATTAATAATTCTAAGTTTGAAAAGCACAATTCCAACCAATCCTAAAAATTGAAAAGTAAATATAGAGAAATAAAATCTACATTTTAGTATTGAGGTTATAGAAATACTATAACTTAACAATTCTAACTTTGAAAAGCACAATCTCAACTAATTCTAACTTTGAATTCTCAATAACAATTCTAACTTTAATAACTTATGAAATTCTAACAAAAAGCACAATCCAAAAAAAAAAACTAGTCAAATAATTAAAGTATACATTTTTGCACATATTCAACATCATTAATATTACAAAGAATGATAACTAAGCTAACACAAATACATTGGCAAAGAACATGAAATATAGCACAATCTCAAGCCAAAAAAAAAATGACAACTAAACTAGTCAAATGAAGTTTACATTTTTTTCACAAATTCAACATTAATAACATTGCAAATGATGTTTAACAATGTTAAATAGATTAGCATCAGGCCTAAAATCTACAAATAAAACTAAAATTGAAAGAATTTTAAAAGCCCTAATTTAAGAGAAACTAACCTCAATTAATTAACTTCAAAATGGGTCTGGGGTTGGTAAGGATGGGTTGCGCAGGCAGCGGCGCTGGGCGGGAGGGAAATGGGCGGTGGGGCTGGGCGGAGGGGAGGGGGGCGGCGGGTAGCTAGGGTTTGAGGGGAATGAGAGTTTAACTGGGATAGGAGAAGAAATGAGTATGAAAACTCGTCTGGATTGTTTTTAAAGAAAAACCGACGGACAAAACCGACCTTGTCCGTCGGTTTTTCCCGCATGTTTGACCAGATTTGACCCAAAAAAAAAAAAGGAAACCGACCCTGTCCGTCGGTTTCCTAGAAAAAATTGTTTATTATGTTTTTTAAAAACAAATTGAATTGCATATTATTTAAAATATTTTTAAAATAAAACTGACGTCGTCCGTCGGTTTTATATTAATTATATTATTTTTTTAATAAAACCGACGTGGGACGTCATTTTTTTTTTTTTTGCGGATATATAATTTCAAAATTTTGCGGACAAAACCGACGTTGTCCGTCTGTTTTTTAATTAAAAAAATAAAAACAAAATTAGAAATACACAAAACCGACGCACTGAGTCGTTTTTTCGAAGTGATGCAGTCCGTCGATTTTTCGTCCGTCAAATTTTGTCAGTTTTTAGTAGTGAGAGGACCATTAAGCACAATTGTACCGTATTCATAGCGCTTGACTCAACCCGTAATGGTAGACTGTTACGCTCTCATCCAGAGTTGTCCTAACGACCTACCGGCCTTGGCGCTTTCCCGGTTCCCCGGTGCTACTACCGGTGGTAGCCATGCTAACTCACTTTTTGACTTGTCCCTATGTCACGTGTCTTAATTGCGTTGATACAAATGTATCCTCTGTATTTGGCCCAAGTCCCCCGAACTTCTCGGGATTTTAACAGTTTTCCTGGGAAATGAAAGAGATTTTGATCGAAAGTGTTCGAGACGCTTTATTTAATTTGACTATTCTGACTCCTCGAGACCACGTGCCCCTTCCTAGATGGGCACCGATCTACATTCCTCTCCGCGGGTCCCGAGGTGAATGATGACCCTAGGCATCATCCTTGCCTATTAATATATTCACCCACGTTTTCACTTCTCTTTACTTTTCATTTCTTCCGAACATAACTCCCCACTTGCAAGTAGCAAACCACCTGAAAATCCAACTCCGGTCACCAGAAAAAGGTATTCCTTTAGCCTTGTATACCCCAATTCTAGAAACAACCACAAGGTCTTCTTCGAACCCGTCCAATTTTACGGACTAGGCCTATGTGGGATTTTTCATAGCCCACCCGATCCGAGTCTATTCTCCGAGTACCTTTCGGGGGACATAATAAAGCTCACAAGGCGGGGAAGCAAATCATGCTAACCGACCTTGATGATGACCACGACCGAGGATGGACAGAGCGTTTCGTGATCATCTGTATTACCCAATACACATATCAGCATAATTGTTGCTCAAACGTAATGAAAGAGTTAAAGTCCATTGGTAATTTAATCAGCAAGGAATTACTAAGGTTTAAAAATTAGCAATAAAAACAATGAAATAACAACACTGATGTCGTTGAGTCCATGCTTGGAATGGGCATTATCCGATTATTATATAACAAAGGCACAGAGTAGCAAGTCTCAGGAATAGGTAAAAAGTGTGTGACATCTCCATTTCCACAAGCTCTATCAAGTGCATGCACCCTCCATTTAAAACGTATTAACTGAACACGACAAAGTAATGTTGGTTAGACCATACTCCAATCGCTTTTAGCTTAAAATGAGATAATACGTGTTACTTTAGAATTCAGAATAAGTTAGTACTTTTTTTTATAGTTCAAAATGATTGAATTTTACAAAATTTGAAGATATATTAATTAAATTTTTCTAAACTTATCCTTCTTTTTAATGTGTTTTTCAACTATTTAAGCATTCTAACACCGGCTATCTCTAGTTTACGGAAATTTTTTGGAAGAAACAAAAGGATAATAGTAAATAGATTATACTTTGTATAATGTCTTTAATTAGCTTTCTTAAGAAGTGTGTCACATATACATCATTAATATTAAAGAAGTAATTCATTTTAATATTACAAATTTTAAGAAAACTTAGTAAATTATACCTTAAATTTTTATTACTTTAGGAATGAAAAGAGTTAAAACGATAGCTAAAATAGAACGGAAGGAGTACATAATTTTAAAATTGGAACAAAAATATTAACAAGATCATCAACTCTCAACGTATTAAGATCCTGGGTTGCCTCAATATCTATTTTCTTAACGTGAAATTCTAATCTTAGAGACTGCAATATCTTCTCAACAACTATAACTTTAACATCTTCCAATACTACTCCATTGGCCTTCATATCATTAACTGTTTTTATAATTCTTGTAAAAAATTCTTTGACAGATTCTGTTGGTTTCATCTAGGCCAACTTATATCATCTCCAAAGCTGTTGGAGTTTTTCTCTATTCACATCTGTAGCACGCCTATATGATTTCACCAATATTGTCCAAGCCTCTTTTGCTGATTTTGCATGCAAATATTTGTTGTATACATGCAATTGGACTTTGCTATTGAGGTAGTAGAATGCCTTATAATTCAATTGCATATTTTTCTCCAATTGTGTAACTGCTTCACCAGTTAATGTTGTGCCCTCTGGGGTTTCCACGAACCCTTCATCAATAATGGACCATAGCCCAACAACATTGAAGAAATTCTTCATCTGTTGATACCAACTCTCAAAATTATTTTTGCCATCAAACACAAAAATGAGACAATCCGGTAAATATGGAATATTCATATTCTTTTATATGTCGGATCTCACACGAGGCTTTGATCGGATCTCACACAGGCTCTGATACCAATTTGAAGGAAATAAAAATACTCAAAGGAATAATATAAGCACAAGCGGAAGACTCAACAATGGCTATATAGAAGAAATTTATCAAACTAGAGAGAGAAGGTAGGAGACTTTACTTAATAACTCAAATCTCTTGAAAGTACGATAAAATATGTGACATAATATCCCTATTTATAATACTAGAAACCAAAATAGACTAGGACTAGAAAACCCATTCCAATATGAACTAGACAAATAAATTCTAACTAAATATGAATTAAATAAATACCAAATGCCAATCCTAAACAACTTTGGATTAGTAATCTTAGTTTAATTCCAACAAAACGGAGGAAATATTGCTTAAATTGTTAAATTATGACGACATAAGAGAATAATACTTCTTTAAATTAAATGCAATTAGATGTGCCCCTTTAGCCAATTATTAGCAGCAACATCCTTGCACTAGTTGACTTGTTCCCATTAACACGTTATAACAAGAAATCTAATAAAGTACAAGATTCTACAAATTTCGAGTACAAATCAGCAAAATTGTTGCTCAAACGTACTGAAAGAGTTAAGAGTCCCTTGGTAATTTAATTAGCAAGGAAATACTAAAGTATAAAAATTAGCAATAAAAATAATGAAATAATGATGTCGTTGAGTTCGTGCTTGGAATGGGCATTATCTCATTATTATATAACAAAGGCACTGAGTAACGAGTGTGAAGAATAGGTAAAAAGAGTGTGACACCTCTCCATTTAAAACGTATTAACTGAACACAACATGGAAGAGCCCGGAGCCAAAATGGGTTTTTTTTGCATACGTGGACAAAAATAGTATGCTTTTTTTTTTTATAGACCAAAGTGGGCAGTTCGTGATCCATGCAACGAAATAGTTTTTTTTTTATTTCATGAATTAAATGAAGAAATTAATTTATTATTTTTTTTCTTGCATTTCGTGAATCAATTCACGAAATACCTTTTTTTTTATTTTATTTTCTGAATAATTTTTGCATTTCGTGACACAAATCACGAAATAGGTTTTTTTTTTTGCAATTCGTGAAATAAATGGAAGAAACATTTTTTTTTGGCATTTCGTTGCATGATTCACGAAATAGCCTTTTTTTTTTTCAATTCTTGAATTAAAGAAAGAAACTGTTATTTTATTTTTTTGCATTTCGTTGCCCAATTCACGAAATAGCCTTTTTTTTGCATTTCGTGACACAATTCACGAAATAGCCTCTTTTTTTAATTTCGTGAATATTAATTAACTTAACTATTTTTTTAGCATTTCGTGAAATAGTCAACGAAATGGGTGTTTTTTCTATTTTTTGTATTTCTTGAATTAAAAAAAAAAAAGGAAATTATATATTTTTTTGCATTTCGTGTATTAAAAAACGAAATAGGTTTATTTTTTTTTGTATTTCGTGTATTAATGAAGGAAACTGTTTTTTTTTTTTTTTGCATTTCGTAATCTATCGAAAGAAAGTGTTTTTTTTTGTATTTCGTGAATAAATTCACGGAATACCTTTTTTTTATTTCCTAAATAAAAAAGAAAGTGATTTATATTTTATTTTTTTTGCATTTCGTGACACAAATCACGAAATCGTTTTTTTTTTTTTTTTGCAATTCGTGAAATAAATGAAAGCAATTTTTTTTGGCATTTCGTTGCATGATTCACTAAATAGATTTTTTTTTTTTGCAATTCTTGAAATTAAAGAAAGAAAATGTTTTTTTTTTCATTTTTTTGCAATTTTTGTTGCATTTCGTGACACAATTCACGAAATATCCTTTTTTTTTTTTTTAATTTCGTGAATATTAATTAACTTACCTGCTTTTATTTTTAAGCATTTCGTGAAATAGTCAACGAAATGAGTGTTTTTTTTGTATTTCTTGAATAAAAAAAGAAATAGAAAATTATAATTTTTTTTTTTTTTGCATTTCGTGTATTAAAAAACGAAATAGGATATTAGAATATATATATATATATATATATATATATATATATATATATATATATATATATATATATTTGCATTTCGTGTATTAATGAAGGAAACTGATTTTTTTTTTTTTTGCATTTCGTAATCTAATGAAAGATTTTTTTTATTGTATTTCGTGAATAAAAAAATGAAATAGGAAATTATATATATATATATATATATATATATATATTATTTCATTCATATACCAATGAAATAGGATGAATATATATATTTTTTTTGTATTTCATTTATATAAAAACGAAATAGGAAAATATTTTTCTTTTCGTTTATATACCAACGAAATGTTTTGTTCCATTTCGCAGGTATATGACGAAACCTCCCCCCCCCCCCCCCCCACCTTTTTTACCGTTTTTCTGCTCTCTATATCTCTATGGTTTTAATTTTATTTTTTTGTTCATTTATGTTGGTTCAATCAGTTTCAGACGAGCATTAAATACTTGTCAAAATAATATCTTTTACATTTCTTGACTTAATTTGCGAAATTTTTTACTTTTCTTCATTTATAAATATTATCCTATCTTTACTTATGGTATATCCTTAGTCTTTCAATTTTCTTTTATCCATCTCATATCTTTCATCTATTGTTTTTTCTTATCTGTTTCGTATCCTTCAACTTTTATTTTTTCTCTCATATATTTCATAAAAGATGACGGAAACTCATGTTAAAGTGTATTTATTTTGGGGTGGTGAAGTTGTGTATGAAGCTGGTTCGGTTAGATACAACCGTGGTCCTGAAATAGGGCAAAGGTTTCCAATTTCCCTAAAATAGGATCGTCTGCAATGCGTCTTAAGGAGTAAAATGTTCGTAAATGATCCTGAACTATCGGTGGTTATAACCGGACGATGTCCAAGTTCATTTACAGCCGATGGTTCACCAATTTATGGTGAGATGCTAATTACGAACGATGAATCTTTATCGTCATTTCTTAGTTGTCCTGAGATTTTTAAAAATCACATATGCATAGCGGCGCTTGACATGTATGCTACAGTTCAACGCTCTACCCAGGTCGAAGTACCGACCGACAATGAGTTCGATTTTGGAGGTACTACCTATCTCCCAAGTTTGAATATTGGTTTTCAAGGGGTGTAGTTCAACAACAAACAATTGTAGGATTTGGTAGTCAGTCAAATGATACAACTAATTATGGTACACAGTATGATGGTATGGCTTCAACGCATAATCATAACTTTGATTGGAGTGGACAAAATCGTGAGACGGGTGGACCAAATAATGCTACTACGCAGTTGCATAATTTGAATTGTAATGTACGACACCCTTCACATCCTGGTCCAAGTGAATTGGACAGTGATAGGTAAATATAATCATATTTTATTCACTTTATTCATGGATTGTATAATTGTATTTGACTCGTAAATTCTATGAATTTTTCTTATTTATAGGCATAACGATTTTGAAGATAACCTCACGTTGACTCAACTCACACAAATTGTGAGTAATAACGATTTAGAAGAAGCTAAAAACAAAGCTAGTTAGTAGCTTTCAATTCATTTTAAGAATCTTGGCAGAAGCATTGTTGTTATATTTAATTTTCTTCAAGCATTATTGCATCCGTTCAGAAGAAGCTAAAAAGGAAGCTATTTAGTAGGTTTCAATTCATTTTAAGAATCTTGGCAGAAGCATTGTACACTTTAACAATTTTCCCCAAGCATTATTGCATCCTTCAGAAGAAGCTAAAAAGGAAGCTATTTAGTAGGTTTATTGTACACTTTAAGAATTATCTCCAAGCATTATTGCATATTTTCAGAAGAAGCTAAAAAGGAAGCTATTTAGTAGGTTTATTGAACACTTTAAGAATGATCTCCAAGCATTATTGCATCCTTCAGAAGAAGCTAAAAAGGAAGCTATTTAGTAGGTTTATTGTACACTTTAAGAATTATGTCCAAGCATTATTGCATCCTTCAGAAGAAGCTAAAAAGGAAGCTATTTAGTAGGTTTATTGTACACTGTTATATATCTTTTATATTTCGTTGCATACTTTGCGAAATGCAGGGACAATTTTTTTAGCATGGGCAAGTCAAATCCCAATTTTTTTTACACGGATTCCTTGGTCTTGACAGTTGAAAGAGCTAACATTTTCTTACAATTGCATTCATCCAATTTATAAATAATCGGACTACCTCCATTCTCCATTTTCCGGTCTTCCTCTACCTCCATTCTTTCTCTTCTTCCGTTCTTGATTCTTTTCTTCTTCTACTACTAATCCTATCACAAGGATTTCTCAGCTTTTGCTCCATAATCTTCTTCAAATTTATGTAATTTATTAATTTTATAAGTTTTTACATATATTTTTTGATTTAGTCATTATAAATTAGTTCACATTTATTTTTTTGATTTATTTATATGTTATACTTAGTGTAGTAGACTATATAATAAAGAAAACAAAAGTTACAAGTTTAATTAATCAATAGTTGGTAATTTCAGTCGTTGCTTCAATTAAAAAAAGCTTTTAAAAAATGTTAGTAGAGTTTATTGGTCAACGAACTACAGTTTATTGACCATGATTATGAAAGTATTTTAATTATATTTTCTAACTAAATCATCATATAAAGGATTTGGAATCTATTTACATGAAAATACATGTGTATCATATGTATTTAATATTATAGTAATAGTAATAACTATATCGTATATGATACACATTAATTTCTTTTTGCCAATCAGTGGCTTTCTTACGTCACTGTTTGTTATATATTTTTTTGTAGGCTCGTGGAATTCACGGAGTTAGACATTTGGCTTACAGTGTTCAGGAAAGTCCGTTAGAGTGACCTTCAGATTCTCAGGGTATGAATGCATTGATGCAAAGGTTTAATAACATGTCGACTGAGTCTCTGAATGCTGCTGCAATGGGGACGAGGTTGACATTTGATCCCGATTATATACCACCAGCAGTTTATGAGGCACCGCCTAAGTTGCCAACTGGTCGTCGAGATCGTGCAAATGTACGTCGTGCTGGTAACCCACGGGGTCGAGGTCAGGTGGCGCACCAGCTTATTGATGATGATGACGATCAAGTTGACGATCTAGAGCCACACCCAGACCCGGCTCATGCATTCTGTTGTAATGTTAGCCCATCTATGACTGCTTCCTCTCATCCACCTACGCATTTACCCACCCCACATCACCCATCCAGTCCACATGACCCACATACGAATTTATCTAGCCCATATTATCCGTCGATGGAATTTTCCGACCCATCTAATATGGTCACTCCACAAGGTTTCACCCCATTTAGACCTTCCTCACAACCTTGGAGCCAACAGGCTTTGGACAACCTCCTTTTTCAAGTTCCTCAGACTAGTACCTCATCTCGACCTCCAGCTAATTTTCCCTGTGATGGAAGGAGGCTCAGTTTTAATGATGCATATGCACCTACGCCAGATGTTCAGGACTTAGAGGCACAGGTTCGTTTTGAATTTAAATTTTTATATATATAATTTAAGTGTCGCATTAAAAAGTAACTTTTATTTTTGTATGATATTTATAGGGTGCGGAAGGGATGCATGAGGGGGTTCCTCCGCGCAGACCTCGTATGGATCGCCGGCCAACACAATGTGGCACTAGTGGGAGGAAAAGATGCACACGTAGGGAGGCATGAGGAGCTTTAACAACTTATTTTGAAAATTTATTATATATGTATGACTATATATGACTTATTATAGCGACATATATTCCGTCAATATGAATTATGGTGTATTTCTGACTAATTAGACTTCTATATGAAGTGTTTTTTTAATAAATACGAAAATTGCATGTGGGGTTTAGACCTTTCTGCACCATGTATTTTTGTATAAATAGTCTTCCATAGTACCTTATTCATCTCACCACGCTAAAACAAACTCTTTCAAAATGTTATCGTGGAATCCATTCTTCTGGCAACGCGGCCCAATGACATATCACCCAGGTGACATTTTTGAGTCAATGGGTAGGAAATGGGTTTTGGAACATGAATTTGAGTACTCGGTTAATCCGAACGAGCGCTACAATAGACAATACATTAGCAAAATGAGGAGAGAATGGAACTATCGCCTGGATGAAGCTCATAATATTGAGACCGATTTAAGAAGTCGTGGCCTGCATCGTCCAAAACGTCGTGCAATAGGCATGCCGCTCACATCACCCCAAGAACTGAATGTTGCATTGAACCGCATTCGCGAAGAAAATAATAGGATGCGTTTGCGATGGTTGCGTTTGGAGGGACACAGATTGGGGTTAATAGTTACCCCTGATTGGAACTCAGACTGCGAAATGTCTGATGAATATGATTTTCCATAAGCATTTTTTGTTGTTATGTTGGCTAGTTAAGTATTGTATTTGTACCTTTTCAGTTTTCAATGTTATTTCAATTTGTATTTTATGCGAAATGCTATCGTATTCATCTTCATCTTCCTCTCCATCTCGTCCATCTTCATTATCGAGTGAGCGATTTCCTCTCCTTTATGTTTTTTTTTTTTTAAAACCATCCGCTGAAAAAAGGTTTTTTAGACATTAATGAAGTTAGTTCGATTGAGATATAGATAATCGAATACGATGAATATTGGTTGAAAGTTTATATTTTTTTGGTTGAAATAGTCCGATTATTTATAAATTGGATGAATGCAATTGTAAGAAAATGTTAGCTCTTTCAACAGCCAAGACCAAGGAATCCGTGTAAAAAAAATTGGGATTTGACTTCTCCATGCTAAAAAAATTGTCCCTGCATTTCACAAAGTATGCAACGAAATATAAAAGATATATAACAACAATCATTCTTAAAGTATGCAACAATGGAAAAGATAAGTGTAGCTTCTGCCAAGATTCTAAATGAATTGAAAGCTACTAACTAGCTTCCTTTTTAGCTTCCTCTTAATGTATGCAATAATGCTGAGAAAATTAAATAAGTGTATAATGCTTCTGCCAAGATTCTAAATGAATTGAAAGCTACTAACTAGCTTCCTTTTTAGCTTCCTCTTAACGTATTCAATAATGCTTGGACAAAATTAAATAAGTGTACAATGCTTCTGCCAAGATTCTAAAGGAGGGGGGGGGGGGGGGGGGGGGTTCGTTATATACCTGCAAAATAGAACAAAACATTTCGTTGGTATATAAAAGAAAAATAATTATTTTCCTATTTCGTTTTTATATAAATGAAATACGAAAGAAATATATATATATTCATCATATTTCATTGTTATATGAATGATATATATATATATATATATATATATATATATATATATGCATTCCTATTTCGTTTTTTTATTCACGAAATACAAAAAAAAAAAAAAAAAAAAAAACTATTTCGTTCATTAGATTACGAAATGCAAAAAAAAAAATCAGTTTCCTTCATTAATACACGAAATACAAAAAAATAAAATAAAAAAAATAAACCTATTTCGTTCATTAATACACGAAATGCAATATATATATATATATATATATATATATATATATATATTTTCCAATTTCCTTTTTACAAAAAAAATTATCCTATTTCATTTTTTAATACACGAAATGCAAAAAAAAAAAATATAATTTCCTATTTCTTTTTTTATTCAAGAAATACCAAAAAAAAAAAGAAACAAATACAACTATTTCATTGACTATTTCACGAAATGCTTAAAAAAACAGTTAAGTTAATATTCACAAAAAATAAAAATAAAAACCATTTCGTTTACTATTTCACGAAATTCTAAAAAATAAAAAAATAAAAAACAGGTAAGTTAATATTCACAAAAATTAAAAAATAAAACATTTGGTTTACTATTTCACGAAATGTTAAAAAATTTAAAAAAAACGGTTAAGTTTAATATTCACAAAAAAAAAAACCCCGTTTCGTTGACTATTTCTGAAATGCTAAAAAAACAAAAAGTTAAGTTAATATTCACGAAATAAAAAAAAACCCTATTTCATGAATTGTGTCACGAAATGCAAAAAAAAAACAATTTCTTCATTTAATTCACGAAATAAAAAAAAAAACTACCTATTTCGTGGATTGTATCACGAACTGCCCACTTTGGTCTATAAAAAAAAGCATACCATTTTTGTCCAATGTATGCAAAAAAAAACCCATTTTGGCTCCGAGCTCCAACATGGAAAGTAAAGTTAGTTAGACTACAAGCAAACAAATTACACATTGATTAATATCTTTAATCAACTTTCTTAAGTAGGGTGTCTCATCCCAAAAATCCATTTAGTTTGGAATGGAGAATTTGCTTATTTTTTATTGCATCATTAATATTAAAGAAGTAATTCTTTTTAATATTATTGAATTTTAAGAAAACATGCATTAATAGGGAGATTTTTTCCCCTCTCTCTCTCTCTCTCTAGAAAATCAATCAAACACAACAGTCTTTTCCCATCCCCTCACTCCCACCCCCACCCCCACCCCCCAACTCCGGTGGCTAGCAACTTTCCGGTGGCCTCCCCAGGTAAGTTGTCTCTCTCCTAGGGTTTGTGACAGCCCTAAACTCCTCTTCTTCTCCTGTCTTCTTCATCTTCTTTTCTCTTCTCTCCTCTCTCCTTCTCTCTGATCCGACAGATTCGAGCTCCCAGCCGTGAACAGTGATTCTTGCGTGAACAGTCTTTCGGTGTGAACAGTATTTCGGCGTGAATAGTGTTTCAGCGTGAACAGGTTTTGTCTAACTGGAGTTGGTACCTCCAGTTTTTATTTTTATTGTTTATTTTTTAATTCTCTGTCTTTTGTCCTTGCAGCTAATTTGAATTCTTGCACTACTTGTTTCGTTCTCATCGTAATAGTTACACTTTCATCTACATTATTGCTAACTTGTGTTTTAATATTGATTCCTACCTGGTCGAGTAGTTTATATTTGCTTTACTGGCTTTGGTAGACGATGGTAGATTAGGGTCATGTTCTCGGACGGGGGTGAGGGTTAGAGAGGGTAGGTGGGTTAAGGGAGTCTCTAGTCTGCGAGTAGGGTCTTGGAATATTGGGACTCTAACGGGGAAGTCCATCGAACTAGTTAAGATTCTTAAGAAGAGGAGGATTAACATAGCTTGCGTCCAGGAGACTAAATGGGTAAGATCCACGGCTAAAGACGTGGATGAATATAAGTTATGGTTATCAGGTAGGTCGAGGGATAGGAATGGAGTAGGCATTTTAGTAGATAATGACTTAAGAGAACAGTTGGTAGGGGTTAAGAGGGTTAGTGATAGGTTGATGACGATTAAGCTAGTCTTTGAAGGGTTTATTTTGCACATTATTAATGCTTACGCGCCGCCGCAAGCGGGCTTGGGTGAGGAGGTGAAAAAAAGTTTTTGGGAGGATTTGGACGAGGTGATGCGAGGTATACCGTCCACTGAGAAGCTATTCATCGGAGGAGATTTCAATGGGCATATTGGGTCAATTTCAGGGGTTTATGATGATGTGCATGGAGGCTGTGGTTTCGGGGACAGGTACGGAGGAGGAATTGCACTGTTGGATATTGCAAAAGCCTTTAGGCTGGTGGTAGCCAATTCGAGTTTCCCAAAGAAGGAGGAGCACTTGGTAACCTTTCGTAGTTCGGTAGCTAAGACGCAGATAGACTTTTTACTCCTTAGGAAGGAAGATAAATGTCTCTGTAAAGACTGCAAGGTGATTCTGAGTGAGAATCTAACGACCCAGCATAAGCTCTTGGTGATGGATTTGGAAATCAAGATGAGGAAGAGAAAGAGGGTTGTGGATGACAGGCTCAGGAGCAAATGGGGGAGTTTGACCATGAAGGGTGCCCTGGAGATCGGGGAAAAGTTGAGGGCTATGGGAGCCTGGGAGAGTAGTGGGGAGGAGATCGACATGTGGGATAAGACGGCCAGTTGCATTAGGAAAACAGCTAGAGAGGTGTTGGGGGTCTCGAAGGGTAGTATTGGTCGGCACAGAGAGGATTGGTGGTGGAATGGAGGAGTTCAAGAGAAGGTGGAAGCAAAAAAGGTGGCGTATACGAAGTTGGTAGACAACAAGGATGATGAGGAGAAGCGAACGAATAGGGAATTGTACAAGAGGGCGAGGAAGGAGGCAAAGTTAGTGGTTACGGCGGCAAAGATAGCAGTTTTTGAACGCCTGTATGCAGAACTAGAGGACAAAGGCAGGGATAAGAAGTTGTACAAACTAGCCAAGGCGAGGGAGAGGAAGGTGCGTGACTTGGATCAGGTGAAGTGCATCAAGGACGAGGATGGCTAGGTACTAGTGGAGGACGCTCTCATTAGACGGAGATGACAATCATACTTCCACAAACTCTTGAACGATGGTGGGGACAGAGATATTGTGTTGGGAGATTTGGAGTACTCTGAGAGGTGTTGTGATTTTGGATATTGTAGGAGTATAAAGGTTGAGGAAGTTAAGGGTGTTGTCCGTAGGATGAGTAGGGGTCGAGCGATCGGGCCCGATAAGATTCCTAGGGAATTTTGGAAGACTGCAGGCAGGGCAGGTTTAGAGTGGTTGACCCGACTCTTTAATGTCATCTTTAAGGCGGCTAAGATGCCCGAAGAATGGAGATGCAGTACAATGATTCCATTGTACAATAACAAGGGAGACATTCAAAGTTGCAACAACTACAGAGGGATCAAGTTGCTAAGCCACACTATGAAAGTGTGGGAAAGGGTGGTAGAGATGAGGGTGAGGAGAGGCGTGACCATCTCAGAGAACCAGTTCGGATTTATGCCGGGGCGCTCAACTACAGAAGCTATTCATCTTGTACGGAGACTGGTGGAACAGTATAGGGAGAGAAAGAGGGACCCACACATGGTATTCATTGACCTAGAAAAGGCATACGACAAAGTGCCGAGAGAGATTCTATGGAGATGCTTGGAGGCTAGAGGTGTACCTGTGGCGTACATTAGGGCGATAAAGGACATGTATAATGGGGCCAATACCAGGGTAAGGACTATGGGAGGAGACTCAGAGCACTTCCCAGCAGGGATCATCTCTTAGCCCATTTTTATTCTCCTTGGTGATGGATGGGTTGACGCGGAAAATTCAAGTTGAGGTGTCATGGTGTATGTTATTTACATATGATATAGTCCTGATTGACGAGTCTCGCAGCGTGGTTAACACTAAGCTGGAGGTTTGGAGACAAACTCTGGAGTCTAAAGGGTTCAAGTTGAGTAGGACCAAGACAGAGTACTTGGAGTGCAATTTCAGTGAGACAGTGCATGAGGCTGATGTGGAAGTGAAGCTTGGTACCCAGGTCATATAGAAGAACGATAGTTTCAAGTATCTTGGGTCTATTATACAAGGAAATGGAGAGATTGATGATGATGTCACACACCGTATTGGTGCAGGATGGATGAAATGGAGGCTTGCCTCTGGAGTGTTGTGTAACAAGAAGGTGCCATCGAAACTTAAAGGCAACTTCTACAAAGTGGTGGTTAGACCGACTATGTTGTATGGGGCGGAGTGTTGGCTATTCAAAAAATCTCATGTTCAGAAGATGAAAGTGGCGGAAATGAGAATGCTGCGATGGATGTGTGGGCACACTAGGAGCGATAGGATTAGGAATGGAGTCATCCGAGACAACGTTGGGTAGCCTCAGTGGAAGACAAGATGCGGGAAGCGAGGTTGAGATGGTTTGGGCATGTGATGTGGAGAGATGCAAATGCCCCAGTGCGGAGGTGCGAGAGGTTGGCCAGTGACGGTTTCAGAAGAGGTAGAGGTAGGCCGAAGAAGTATTGGGGGGAAGTAATTAGACAGGACATGGCACATTTCCTGCTTACCGAGGACATGACCTTAGATAGGAGGGTATGGAGGACTCATATTAGGGTAGAAGGCTAGTAAGTAGTTGCGTTTATCCTTTTTTACGAGTATCTATGTTGCTTTATAGTTTCTCGTCTCTTGATTTCTGCGAGTATCTGTTGGTTTATAATGACTTATTTACTTTCACTGTTTTCATTTTCAAAACTATTTTGATGTGTTTGCCCGTATCTGACCTTTCTTATGCTTTCTCTTGAGCCGACGGTCTTCCGGAAACAGCCTCCCTACCTAAGGTAGGGGTAAGGTTTGCGTACACTCTACCCTCCCCAGACCCCACGTTGTGAGATTAACCGGGTATGTTGTTGTTGTTATGTATTAATAGGAATAAGTTGGTATATTTTTTTTCTTTTTTTTAGGAATGAAAAGGGTTAAAACGACAGTCAAAATAGAAAGGAAGGAGTACATAAATTTAAAACTGGAACAAAGATATTAAAAAGCTCATATTTGTTTAAATAATTCAAATATTATCTTTTATGATGGCTAGGCATAGAGCATATTTTCTCTAAGCTTCCAAGCACTTTTGAGAGGTTGAAACAACCTTCGCAGCCATATGATCATACTTCAGGGGACACTTTAACACATAAAAAGGTAGTTCGGGGTTCACAGTTTAGATAAGAAATTCAAAAAATAATAGCATAACAATTTAGGAAATTTTTGATGTATTAACTTTAAAACAAAAGATTACTTTGATATCGAAATTTAAGGAAATATGTCCAACATCAATTATCAATAAATCGATCCCTCTCTTGCACTCACTATTTATTAGGGTACTTAAATAAATTATAAATCAAAATGATCTGTGTGTTAATCAATTCCAACGGAAATAACTTTTGAATGGTCAGTTGAGTACTTAAATAAATTTTAAATCAAAATGATCTGTTTGTTAGTCAATTCCAACGGAAATAACTTTTGAATGGTCAATTTATCAACATAATTTATTTTAACCAGTCCAATTTTAAGCTAACCCACTTATTTAAACCCCTATTGATAACAAATAGATTTAAAAAGTTGTTACAAAAAAAGTTTTTTGGTACAAATGTAAATACTACCATTAACAAACAAAAACGATTACACCGACAGAGCACCTCATCTCATGACCACCTTCTAAGAAGGGTATCATTCAATCAAGCCTCCAACAAGTCTCTACTTACACAAAAAACTGCTGAATTAAAGAACCACATCTACTAGCCTTTTTTGAATGTCTAACGGCCTCTATTCTAGTAACAAAAGCCTGTTTAATCTGCGTAATCACTGTATCAGTATCTGCAAGTATTCCTCTGAATATGGCCCTATTTCTTGCTTGCCGCACATTGTATATGATTGCCCCCCCCTCCCCTCCCCATAAGGCTGTGATCACCTATTTATAGAACTGCTTCCATCTGCTTCTCCTGATTCTTGTCAGCACCTGTTTAGCTTCACCTTGTGGTATTTGCACCTCTGCCCATTGCATAATAGCAGTTAAGACCCTCCTTGTCCAAACACAATCTGAGAACAAGTGCACTTGTGTTTCAGTAGCTTGACCATCGCACAAACTACATAGAGTATTATCTATTGGAATATTCAATCGCTGAAGCCTCTCCTTGGTGAGTAATCTGCCCTGTACAGCAAGCCAGAGAAAAAAGCGATGTTTAGGTTGAAGAACACTACTCCATATTAGCTCTGATCCTCTTAATATACTCTGTTGGCCCAACGTTGCACCATAGCTATTTGAGATGGAATATTTCCCATTAGCTGTCAGAACATAAACCCCTTGTTAATTATACCACCTCATCATTTCCCCTTTCATTGCATTCAACTTCCTCCAATACCAGCTGCTGTCTTGTGGAGCGACATATTCCCAAATGTTGTTATTATTCTTCATATATACACCATGCACCCATCTAACCCAAAGGACATCTTTTTTGCTAGCTAGTTGCCATAACAGCTTGCCAACAGAAGCTATATTCCACTTCTAACTGCCTTTAATATAAAGTCGTCCATTTTTCTTTGGCGCACACACCTTGTCCCAAGCCACTAGTGCTGTCTTCCTATTGTCCTCTGTGCTACCCCACAGATACTATCTGCATTTCTTGTCGACTTCCTTCAACACACTTTGAGGAAATATAAATGCTGAACCCCAGAAACTGTGTCTTGAGAACAGTATTGAGATTATAACCTGAAGCCTCCCTGCATAAGACAATTGTTTTGAGTATACTGTGGTGATACAAAAAAAGTTATATACCATAAAAAGAAACTCAAGATTCTACAAAGTTTGGTATATATAAAACGGTAAATTACTGATTACTAGCAACATTGCTATTTGCTGCTCAAACATGATGAAAGTGAGCAAGAAAAATCCAAAAGGTGCACATATAAGCAATAAAATAAAATAATAAAACGGTCAGAATAACAAGGGACAAAAATAGGGTAGCGCGCAAAGTTTTTAGTGGCGGCAAGCATGCCCCCATTAAAAAAAAATGCAAAAAGCGAACTTTTGGAAAAGCCTCCTCTAAGAAATAGGTTAGTTCAATCCTTTCATTACTTAATTGATTGCAGAATAATATTCTAACCTAAAATAAGAGATTACACAATATACAAAATAAGCTAACCTAAAACAGTAGACTACAAAATCTTCTAATTAATATTTACATATTCTATCACACCCCCGCAGTCGAAACGGGAGGTTTACGAACGCTGAGACTGTCTCGAAAATCTTCAAATAAGACCTGTGATAGTCCTTTGATGAAAATATCGACAATCTGATAGCGGGAAGGAACATGGAGGACACGAACCTATCCGCGCGCAACCTTCTCACGAACAAAGTGAATGTCCATTTCAATGTGTTTGGTGCGCTGATGTTGCACCGCATTTCCCGAAAGATAAATGACACTCACATTGTCACAATATACCATAGTGGCCTTATAAATAGGACAATGTAATTCCAGCAGAAGATTGCGAAGCCAGAAGGACTCGGAGACAACATTAGCAACCCCCTATACTCTGCCTAAGCACTCGAGCGAGAGAGGGTAGGTTGGCGTTTCGAAGACCACGATATCAAGTTATCCCCAAGAAAAACACAGTACCTAGACGTTGACCGACGTGTGTCAGGGCAGCCGCCCCAATCCGCATCAGTGTAAGAAAGAAGATCCGTAACTGAGGACGGATAAAGATGCAAACCATAGTCAAGTGTACCCTGAATATAACGGATGATACGCTTAAGTGCATGCATATGAACTTGTCGCGGTGCATGCATGTGTAAGCATACCTGTTGAACAGCATAAGAGATATTCGGCCTCGTGAAAGTAAGATGCTGAAGGGCACCTGCGAGATTGTGATAGTGAGTCGGGTCATCATAAGGAGCACCCGATGTGCCGCTCACCTTCGGTTTAGTATCAACCGGAGTAGAAGTAGCCTTACACGAAGACATCTCAACTCTATCAATGATTTCCGCGGCATACTTGCGTTGCGAAAGAAACATCCCATCCTTATGTCGAGTGACATGAATGTCAAGGAAATAATTCAAAGGACCCAAATCCTTCATAGCAAATTTCGAGTCAAGAAGAGCCATAATGGAGTAGCGGAGAGAATCTGAGGAAGCAGTAAGAATAATATCATCAACATAAAGTAGCATGTATGCCATCTCGGACCCCTTTTTATAGATGAACAAAGAATTGTCAGATCTGTTGTTTGAAAAACCAAGAGAAGAGACATAATCTGCAAAACACTTGTACCATGCTCTCGAGGCCTGCTTAAGCCCATATAAGGACTTACGGAGTAAACATACATAATACGGATGAGTAGGATCTCTGAAACCCATAGGTTGATGCATATACACGGTTTCCTTGAGCTCACCGTGTAAGAAAGCGTTCTTAACATCTAGCTGATGAATAGGCCACCTCTTTGATAGGGAAAGACTGAGAACTGTACGGATCGTAGCCGGCTTGACCACTGGACTGAAGGTCTCACCACAATCAATTCCAACCTGTTGAGTCTTACCATCACCTACAAGACGGGCTTTATGCCTCTCAAAGTCACCATTAGATTTTTCTTTATGAGTGAAAATCCACACAGAACGAATAACATTCACATTAGGTGGACGGGGCACCAACTCCCACGTCTTATTTTTAATAAGAGCATCAAATTCATCATCCATAGCCATTTTCCAATTCGGGTCGCGAAGGGCTGTCAGAGGGTTACGAGGAAGAGAGGATTTCGTAACCATGGTATTTAAGTTAAAGAGGCGTTTTGGCTTAAAAATACTATGCTGACTCCGGGTCACCATTCGGGACGGATTGGGAGAAAGGGAAGGCTGGGGTGCCGGTGGGAGGGGACTGCCAGCGGAGGGGATAGGGGCAGTGGGCTGGGTGCCGGTGGGAGGAGACTGGGTAGCGGGCTAGCCTACAGTGGGATGGGACTGGGCAGCGGGCTGGGTCATGGTGGGAGGGGGGTAGTATAAGCCAAGTGATGCAACCACAATGGAGAAATGCCATCATCTAAAAACTCATAAGTAATAGAAGTGGGAGAATGTAACTTGGAAAAGGGGAAGACATTCTCATAAAAAATCACGTGACGAGAAATAATGATTTTATGGTACGATAAATCATAACACTTATACCCTCTATGATTCGTAGGATACCCCAAAAAGACACACGGTGTAGACCGGGCTTGCAATTTGTGGATAGTTGGAGAAGGAAATAGGGGATAGCATAAACACCCAAAAACCCAAAGATAAGAGTAAGATGGCTTTCGTTGGTATAGCACTTTAAGAGGAGAAACGTGACCTAATAATTTACTTGATAAAATATTAAGAAGATATGTTGTCATTTGTAAGGCGTGATGCTAGAACAAAGGAGGGAGAGAAGCATGTGCTAGAAGAGTCCGAGTGATATTATTTATAGAACGGATTTTTCTTTCGGCTTTCCCATTTTGTGAAGACGTATGTGGACAAGAAAGACGAAATGACATCCCATTAGCCTCACACAATTTCCTGAATTGACCATTATCATATTCCCTCCCATTATCACATTGGACATTTTTAATATGACGTTCAAATTGAGTGTGAATGTGGGTTTTCAAAGCTAAGAATTTCGAATAAACATCGGATTTCTTAGATAACGGAAAAGTCCATAAAAATTTCGAAAAATCATCCATAAACAGAACATAATATCGATGACCCAATGAACTTAACACGGGAGAGGTCCACAAATAACTATAAATAATATCAAATGACATCAAAGTTTCAGAAATAAAAGAATCAAACGGTAACTTAATGTGTTTACCAAGAACACAAGAACGACAAATACTAGAAAGACTAGATTTATTACATTCAATGCTTTTATGACCCCTAAGACATTCTAAGATAGAATTTCCCGGATGACCCAAGAGAGCATGCCAAAAAGGAGAAGACAACGCCGCAAAGTTTGATGGAGTGGTGGTTGGATATTTGATAGTGGTAACCGGATAAAGATCTCCCCGACTATCACACCACATTAGTGGCATCCCCATCTGAAAATCCTTCACAGAAAATCCATATGGATCAAAATCAACAGACACATAATTATCAGTAGTAAACTTTCGGACTGAGATTAAATTTTTAATGAGTTTAGGAGCATGTAAGACATTTCGTAAGGATAAAGGGGGGTTTGGGGGAGGCAAACTAGTGTGACCACAACCATGAATTGGAATCGAATGACCATTTCCCACAACAATACCATTATTTTGACTGCTCAAATTAAAATAAAACGAGAGATTACTGTCCGAGGATGTCATATGAGAAGTAGCTCCGGCGTCCATGTACCAATTTTGATCGGGCGGGTTCAAGGTCATGGTGTGCATTGCGGACTCAATGTCAGTTGGAACATACGACCCGGGAGAAACCACCGCCGCCGTGTAGAGCTGCTGAGCTGGAGGAGGTCCCAAAATACCCTGCTGCCGTGGCGGGACTGGCGGCGGACGAGCCCAAGAGGCTGTCGGGTATGGGTAGGGAGGAGGGGCTGCCCAACGGGGCTGGAGGACCCATTGCCAGTGGCCGAACTGCTGCTGACCGCCACTGCCGGTAGTCCACTGCTGCTGACCGCCGCTGCTTCGGGCAGAATTACCGCGGCCACCGGTGATTTTGCCGCTACCTGAGCCGCGGCCCGAGCCCCCCTTACGGCAGTGGAATTTTTTTTTATTTTCCTCGGCGTGAGCTTGAGTTATCCGAGGGGAGTGGCGCGTCGTCGACTGAGGCCACCATAGCCGAACCAGACCCGTGAGACACCATAGCCACAAGTTCACGTTCCTCCAAAACAAGAGAAGACCGAGCCTTAGTAAATGGTGGGAGCAGTTTTGCATGGCGAATTTGTGTCCCAACCCCTTTGTATGCTTCAGTGAGACCCGAGACCAGTTGAAGGACAAGGAGGCTATTCATCACGGGAGCCCCAACGTTTTTCAGTTGATCGGCAAGGCTCTTGAGACGTTGACAATAGGCGGAGGCATTGGAAAAATCTTCCATACGAGTCGTCGTGAATTCTTGTTCAAGAGTCTCGGGACGAGAAGTTTGATGATCTTGGAAGATATCACGTAAGCGGTCCCAAGCCTCCATGGCAGTAGCATCCGGTTCGATGATAGTGTTTAACAGATCATTCAAAATCGTTGAATAAATCCATTGAAGCACGGTGGCGTCAATGGTGGTCCATAATTCAATTTCCTCATCAGTTTTGGGAGCCAGCTTCTCCTTACCCTTAGGTGGAGGAATGATGTGATGAAGGGCCTTGTGAGAACGAGCATGAATTTTGAAAAGCTCGACCCATGTACCATATTGTGAGTTTTCCATCTCAAGAGTAACAGAGATGTGATTCTTGATATTGGAGACCGCGAGGGCCGGGTGGAACGTGGGCTTAGCCGGGGTGGTTGGTGTGTCGGCCATGGGAAAAGAAAAGGAAGGGGGCGACGACTTAGGGAGGAAAACAAAAAATAGGGATTTAGGGCGTAGCGGAAGGAGGAAGAAGAAAGAAACCCTATTCTGATACCATGTATGAAATAGTTTCCTTCAATCATTTCATTACTTGAATTAGTTTATATACAAAATAACAGAATAATATTCTAACCTAAAATAGGAGATTACACAATACACAAAATATGCTAACCTAAAATAGTAGAATACAAAATCTTCTAATTAATATTTACATATTCTATCACCTCCGAACCAGTTATGGAGTGACGAGTAAAAAAGCATAAACGACCTCAGCAAAAGTAGCAGCAGCTAATTGGTCATCGTGGCCTATGGCTACTACCGAATTATTAAATGAAAGGCGACAGACAACATGCCCTAGAGAATTTGAAGGTACGAAAACTTATAAGACACAAAATAGATAACCTTTGCTTGAAATTTGAAAAAATATACTATGAATTTTAAATCGGAAAAAAAAATATAAAAAATGTTGATTTTTCGCTAAACCGAATTCAAGGTAAAACAATTTATGATGAAAAATAAAAGTAAGGTGGTTGGATAAGTGAGATATATATTATAAGCTGTAGTTCTTTTTCTTCACCATAGGTCAATAATAATGTCGAGCATTTTTTGGATAAGTGGATATACTTTAGTTTTTTATTTTTATTTTTCTTCACCAGATTATAATGTTGACCATTGGAAGTATAAGTTAGATACGGTACGATGTTATATATTTAGTGTATATATTTAGTAATATAAAACTTTATCAAATTAATAATAATATCGGATGAGTTGGACCCGTCAGAGCTTACCCTAAGTCCCTTTAAAATACATATATGAGCCTGTTTGGATGGGCTTATCCACTAAAGTCCTCCCCTCACTTTATTGTTCTTCATGAGTGGAAAGAAAGCAAATTCTTTCTTATCCAATACCACTTGTTTGTAGCTTGCATATAAATTGCTTTAGATAAACTAAGTTAAATGAATTTAATTATTTTTTTGAGCTTATTTTAAGCATAAAATGACTTTAAGCTAGCCAACCAAACACTTAAAAAAGCTAAAAACAGCTTATAAGCAACTTATAAGCTAATTCAAACGGGTTCTATATGTGATGCTTACACCCCTAATACCTTACCCTACAACCCTATATACCTTAATAAACAAAGTCCTTATAATATACATACCCCTATATATCTGATGCTTACACCCCTGTTTAATACCTTAACCTAAGTCCTTTTAAAATACATATATATCTGATGCTTACACCCCTTTATATACCTTATCCTTACCCTTGGAAAATCCTCTTCCCATTCTGCTTGAAACAACACTAGTTTTCTTTCTCTCAAACACAAGAGATGAGTATAAAATTGAATATCATGACTTGGAGAAAAAGAGAAATAAGGATAGTTCCAGAATCTTCCGGACACGTGGCTCTCAACCCAAATCATCATTTACACCTCCCACTCAAAACAACCCAAATCAACATATATACTCGATCACATTCTATCCATGCTGAGATATTTTTCCAAACTTTTCTTCCTTACACTTCTTCTTCAACCTTCTTCCCCTAAAACCTATCTGAAAACTTCATAATGTACAGGGAAATCTCTTTTTAGGAATTTACTTCGTGAGTTGAGGCAAGGAGGTGTTTACTATGTATGTTCATTTAGGAATGCTGACGAGAGATTGATGTTAAGGTGTTGTTTGTGCACTGACGATTTCAGTACTGTTAAAGAGGTAAATGAGCATTTAACATCTAGTGAGAAACACCAAAAACATGTTGATTTTGCTAACAAAACATTGCTAAAGCCAAATCCATGGCTATTTTTCGATTCAATGTTGTTTGCTATTGATGCTAAGAAAGATTTTGAAGTAGAAAACGTCCTCTCTTGTGGTGAGTTGATAGATATGAAACTCGAGTTCATAGGTGTTGCTCCCATTTTTCAAAAGCTTAACGAGGATGGAACAATGGTTAACAAAATCTGGAGTCAGTGGATTGGAAAAGAATCAATGGCTGGTCAAGCGGTCCCACCTAATATGGATGATATACCTCTGCATTCCTACTCCATAGTCAATTTCAAATACTTTTCTTCTTTGGGAAGAGTAATAACAGTTAAGGACATTAAGAAGAATCCCGAGGTTAATCGCCCTCGTGAGTGTGCTGTGTGCTGCCTCCAAATTATTCCTAATGCAGATGTTGGCACGTTGCTGCACAATGAATCTAAAAAGTTTTCCTGTACCTATGACAACTTTGGAGGGGTATTGCTCTTCTTTTGACAACTTTTTCCTCTCTACTTTTAGTCTTCTAGCTATAAACTGATTCCTTTTTTTTATTTGTTTAGCGTTTTCATGTTTTCCACATTTCTTGCCTCCTTGACTGGATAATGGTATTGGAGAAAATAGCAATTGAAGGCACTCAAGTCCAAAAAATGTCAAAAATTCAGAATTACTATTACTGTCCTGAATGTGTTAACAAGGATAGGTCTGCTGACCTTACTCTGGTAATCTTTCTTTTCATTTTGAAGTATATCTTAATATGTTAATTGTTTGGATAATGTAAGAGTATTTTTATTTTTCACTCTTTTCATATAGGATACTGTACCGCATTCACGTGAACTACTCATGTGAAGTGATTTACTTGAGAGATAGCCCAATATCGTGGAGCAATTGTAGTCCATTAAGTATTTAAAAGTGGTGTAATTTTAGTCTTTTGTTAGCTTTTTCTGTCAATACTAATGGAGGCTTCAAATGTTAGCTTCTTAAAACTATATGCAGAATTTACGTGTGGAACTTCACTCTAATGCCTCTATTGATTAGACGCTGCATCTCGTAGGCTTCTGTTCAAGTGTTTCTTCTTTTTCAACTGTAGATCTCCTCCAGTTAATCTTGTTACTCTTCTTGAATGTTACTACTTGAAAGTTTTTGTGTGTGATTTGGTCTTTTTTTTTTTTTTGAGTATTGATGTCATGCGTGTAAAATACATATCAAGTTACAAGGAATGAGTGATCGCATGATTGAATGGAGGTTAGATCTGAGTCCTTAACATAATATCTGCTATAAGTCACAACATGCATCATGATACGTTGACATAGATCCAACCCAGTAAAAATGTAACCTGGGAATTTACATCTAGATGTGTTTACAATAAAGACAACGTGAAATTCAATAGCGTGCTTTTAGCAGGTAGCTTGGAATGGTCACCAGCTTAATCAGAATGTTTAACTTCATTCTTCATGTCTGCTGGAAAATTAAGAAATTTCATTTGCGCTCTCCAATAATGTCTGATTTTATGCTGTTAGAGAAAACTAACATCCATCTTTAATTTTGATTTCAGATGGCACCTGTCAAGGTGGATATAAACCTTGGACGCGACTTTTGGATCAACAGTCCGGAGCCTCTGGATAACTGCTCCAGTGGTTTCTTGTTTGAACCTCACCATGATCCGCCAGTGGAAAATATACGGCCATCCAAGCTTGTGACATTTTATAGAGATCTCGGTTTACCGGGTCGTAATACTTTTGATTCTCTTGCTGACAGTTCTTTCTTTTAAGGACCTCTGTTCAGTTCAATTAACTATTTCTGTTGGCTTTGGTTTGACTAGATTTTGTCTGAAGTATTTGAATATGAATGAGAATTTTGATGAGGAGAAATATCGACTATTTTACGGATAACTTATTGTAAAGGAAAGTAAGATAAATAAATTGAAAGAAATGTGTATTTACATACGCTTATTTCCAATTGATAAAGGCAAAATCACTACGACTGTCAAGTAACGTATAAAACTATTTTTCAAACTGATGCGAAAATATTCTAGTATAAACTGTCGTAAATATCAGTCATTTTTATCAAAAAAATTATCATTCTATACACAATTATTCTTGATGTTTTCCTATATTTAAAATAAATAAATAGAAAATAATTAAACTATAGTTCACAGGAGAAAACAAAAAGGAACCGAAAAATTACCTCAAAAGTCTTAAGAGCGTACCACGGTGAAAAAAAGTTCAAAAGGAAACTAAACACTGAAGAGGAAAAAAGAAGGGAAAGGAAAATCGATGATAAGGCTGTCTCAAATGTTAGATACACGGATTCGATCTCGCGTCAAATTTAGTAGGCGTTTGGACCTTTGGACATGCAATTTCATCTCTAATTTCATCTCATGAGATGAAATCCCAAATCATCCAAAAAGGCATGATCTGGGATTTGAAATCATGATTTCAAAAAATATAAATGTAAAATCTGACCTATACGTTTATATTTTGTAAAAAAGGACTCATGAGTTTATAAATATATTTACCAATCATGTTTACCAATCAGGAAACGCATGCTCGGCGTGAAGAGATTGTTCGTTCCATGTGGGAGAATTATATTAAAGAGTAGTTATATTACTATTCATGTTAAATTTTCCTTTTTATTGAACTAAAGTTTGATCAATTAATGTTGTATTTTTTAGAAAGGCCTTTGAGTAGCGTCTTAATTTTATTATGAACTATGATTTACTCATTTGGTAAGATTGTATAAGAATTGGAAAGTTTTTGATGTTTTTCACAACTTGTGGGGTTTTTATGTTTATAAAAAAAACTGCAACTTAAGAAATCCAAATTGCATGTCCAAACTGTCACACCCTAGTTTTGATAGGGCATGATGGGCCCCCGACCCTTTACTTAGAGCCGAGCGTACCCGCTGGTTCTTGTTATATTCATTCATAATCTTACTGGACTCTTAAACCACGAAATGAAATGCATAATGAAAGCTTTTAAAAAAAAACTTTCTTTTTGTATTTCTCAAATTAAGTAAAATCTGGAATCATATGAAATTTGTAACGTAATGCATAATGATACATCGGCTTACAGAGCCGTTTGCAAGACTGACATTCTATATACGTGACTCTGTCTACAAAGTCTCTAACATAAATCAATGTACCATAACATAGATACTCTGACTCGGCAACACTCCGGAAAGAAATGGAGCTCGCCAACCCAGTTGGAACATCTTCTAGCCATATCTTTTGCTCATCTATATACACCTCTGTGGCATGAAACACAACGTCCACAAGAAGGGACATCAGTACGAATAATGTACTGAGTATGTAAGGCATGAGTAACAACATAACATAGATATGAAAAGTAACAAGGAATAAGAGAGATAACCTGTACATCGGAATGCTTGGCAAGACGGATGTCATGCATGCTTAACCTTTTAAAAAAACATTCTATACATATACATAGTATCATGCCCGGCCATTAAGGCTCGGTGTCATATATATAGTATCATGCCTGACCGTCATTAAGGCTCGGTGTTATCATCATTAGCCCGAGTCCGGGCCGTCCGGGGCAATATCTTAGCATGCCCACTGCAGTGGTGTGCACATCTACGTGCCTGCCCGGCCTACTATAGCGCGACGCGGTGTGAGAAAATACATACATATATATATATATATATATATATATATATATATATATATATATATATATATATATATATATATATATATATATAATGCATGCATAAGAGCCCAATCAAAAGCCACAACTGTATCGGAGTGACATAAGGTCGATAGCCTCCAATTATATTATGGAATACTTATCGTCGCTTTGCCTCACCTTGAAGGAATAATTATTTTAAGGTGATACTATCGATGAAGAATAGAATCAAGAGAAAACATAGAATAGGATCGTAAATCTCATAAGGCATCAAGCCATGTATTTTTTTGGAATCTTAAAAGAAATTAGTTGTCACACCCCAACATTACTAGGATGTGATGGGCACCCGACCCCATATCCGGAGCCGAGCGAACCCACAGACTCTCAATATAGACGTAATCCGTTCGGACTCTGAAACCAAATAAAAGTAATATACATAGTAAGCTTTCAGAATCTTTCTTCTATCGAGGTTTTCGAACTACAAAAAATCTGTAATTATATAGAATTTAACACATAATACAGAAGACATATCGATTGATGAAGTCGCCTGCAAACTAACACACTATACCCACGACTCTGTCTGCAAACTCTCTAACGTCGGTCCAGAAAAAAGCATAACATACAAACTCTGACTCGGCAGCAGTCCAGGAGCAAATGGAGCTTGACAACTCTGCTGGAACGTCCTCTATAATAACTTCACATCATCTGAGTGTACCTGCGGCATGAAACGCATCACCCGAAGAAAGGGGGTCAGTACGGAATATGTACTGAGCATGTAAGGCAAGAAGTGCAGTAAACAGAATCATAATCGGAGTTAGGAGCACAGAAGTAGAACAAACAGAACCATAATCAGAATCAGAACTACAAAAGGTAAGTACTTTATCCGAGACATCAAAATGCTTACTTTCAGAACACAAATCATGTATGCCAAAATCATAAGTCATCATATGCATATACAAATAACAGATAACAAATCCCGACCCTCTAGCGAGGGACGCAGTAACAGAACCCGACCCTCTAGGGAGAGACGCGGTGAACAAAATCATATGCCATCCTGGTCGCCGTCCCCATATCATCATATACAGATAACAGAACCTGGCTCTCCCACCGAGGGGCGCGGTGAACAATGCAGAGGAAGCGCACGATAACAGAACCTAACCCGAGACGTAGTGAAGGACATATTGGACACGCACGTACAAAGTAGTGCGAAAACGCATGCACACAAATCAAGACTCAATAGAATAATCGTACGTGTTGTTGTCTGACAACCAAAACATCAGAGTTTATAGAAGATACTCCTGTCAGAATGTTCGTAGCAAATTACTCATATCAGAATTCTTATATCAGATTACATATCCAAATCAGAATACTTATATCAGAATACTTTTATCAGAATACTTATATCAGAATATTCATATCGGAATGCTTATAACAAAATATTTATAACCGAATACTTATAGCGGGCTTACTGAATACTTAAATCAGAAGGTGCATACGAATCATAAACAGACTCGGAATCAAGAGTAGAGTTACCTCAAGGTACACATTATAACTTACTTGGCTCTAAGACATGCCGAAAGAAATAAAGGGTAAGCCTTACATACCTGTCCCGCGACCAACTAGCTACGCTTATTTGTCCAACCTTGCTAGTCTACATTCAAGAGAATTAACATAATCATTAGATTCGTCGACGTATACTTGTCTTAATATTTCAAATGAATTCATTTATATTCTACCGAAATTTCGGCAGCATTTCCCCTGTAAATACACCATCCCCGAGAGTCTAACTCGGCTAAATCATCAACAACAAACACGAGAATGGAACTCGGCCACATTATCAACAACAATACCAACAATTATATTCAATTCAACCGCATACAATCAAACCAATATGATTGTTCATATATTCAAGTATTAATCTAAAACTATTTGAACGATATTCACGAATACTTCAAGCAACTCACACAATACTTTAAACGGCCTTACCAACTTACAACATAACCCGAAATCTTCCAAGTTCAACAAGAACATTAACGACACATTTCCTTTCCTTTCAAATTCATGAACTACATCAACAATTCACACGTTATCAACATTATTTTCATAAATACAAGAAACTATATTAATATCACATTAGCTTCTATAATAGCCCACAAATGATTACCACCTCGACTTGAGTCATTAAATCTTCATTTTACATCATAGAATCCACAACAAAAACAACCAAAATACTAAATAAAATTAGCTCATCATACCCCACCAAAACAGTCCCCTATACGGCTACCACATCAACACCGACAAACGAATTTATATCACTATTTCTTCGGTTCTAATCCGTTAAATCTTTAAATAAACTCGTTAACAATGAAAAGTAACCTTCATATTACCTTGAGTAGGCAGACACCATGTTATTACTCTCCTCCTTGGTTGATTTTTAGCTTAAATTGAAGACAACGCGACGTACAACACTTTTCTCTTCATGGGCTTCGGAATTCGGGGCTCGGATTTTGGCCAAAATTGATTTTTCTCTCTAGGATCTCTTCTCTCTTTTCCTCCAGAAATTTCTGGGTGTTTTGGTGTGAAAATTAGGGGGAAAGGCTGAAATTTTACTTAAATAATCATGGGTCATGGGCTTAACCCGGTTGGGCCCAGATTGGGCCTAACCCACTGACCCTTCTGCCTTAAAACTTTCATAACTCCTTATCCCGACGTCACATGTGAACCCAATACCTATGGTTGGAAATATAATTCAATTATCTAAAACTTCTATCTCTTGATAAATTTCCAAATTCCAAACTTATAATACCGGTTTTGCCCCTCAAAGTCACATCACCCGAAAAAGTTACTTAAAAATATTTGTTTGGAGGACTTCCACTTTGATTTGGCTCGAGGGTCCTTCCCGAGTTGTGTTTAACTTCACATATGTGCTTCATATAACTTGTCACATGTCCCAAAAAAATCTCGACGTGTGGGCCCCACCTCAGCTTGCAAATAATTCGACGTACAAAAACACGATTGTCAATTTTTCTTGAGGAAGCACGTGTCACACTCATGCTATAAAAATGCGGGGTATAACATTAGTCATCATCCATGTATGAATTGAGAAATCAGTAATAACTCAACATTCTTATATCGTCGTTGGAATCATAAAAGTAGAACCTTTAAACATGGAATCATTCTCATCATAGTTATCATAATTGTATTCTCACTTTTGACATCATCGTTGTCATTGAAAAACATATCCTTCGTCGTTATCATAAGAACTCACATAATCACAACCTTTGGTTTTGGAAAATAGGGGCACTTTGGAAAACATTTATGGAATATCAAGAAGGAAATCATGCTTTGGAATCGGGAACATTTAACTTTTGATGACAAGGAAAATTACGGAAACATTTATGAGATCATAACCTAAAGATCATGCCTTTGAAAGAAAGGGGCGAGCCTTAACATACCTGGAGGATAATTTCTCTACTTCCAACTTACTTCTTGTCTTGCAATTCATTTAAGATTATTCGTCACCTCGTAATCTACATATACAACCATTCATATCATTGTTAGGTTCGTCATCATGCTTGTTTCAAGACTTTAATTAAAAATCCTTATAGATTCTGTCGTAATTCGAAAAGCATCTCCCCTGTTTATATGCCTAGCCCGAAATCAAAATATCAATAACCAATCAATAACAACAATACCAACATCATCAATACCTTTATTCATGCCAATATATCTCCTAAAACACCCCACACGATGTTTTCTAAATTTCTCAACTAACCAACTTGTGATACGACTATGAAATTAATACCAACAATATCAATAAAGACATCCTCAACATCCTACAAGATAAATATATGTATTTTCATTCAAAATTCTCTTCAACCCTCAACCCATAAATCAACAGCATCAACACAACAAACTATAACCTCTATTCTTGCAAATATTCCTTAATCAAAGTCGATAAAGAAAAGATTCAATGATTCGTACCTTATTTTTATGAATGTAGAAAAATATTCATCATTTTCTTGTCCCCAAGCTAACTTTAACACCAAACGAAATTATAATCGCGTCTACGCGTTGCCTGGACCTCATTTGATATTTCGTAGCTTGAATTTTTGCTCAAAATCCTCATTTTTATGTGAGATTTGAGAACCCTTTTGCTGCTGAAGTTTCTGGAAATTTTTGGAAATTTTGGATAATGAAAATGGGGTTTTTTTTATCCCTTTTATAGTGGGTTGGGCTGGCGGTACTGTAGCAGTACTGTAGCGCCCTATTTCTGCGTCGATAGCTCAGTTTGTAATGTACATAGTTCTCTACTCCGATGTCCTATCGATGAGAGGTTTGTTGCATTAAGAACTAGACTCAACGAGATTCGTTTTAGGCTTTTGTTTCACCTTAAAATTCCTAATGTACTAGGAGATATTCCCCTCCAAAGTTGATTAAAAATATGCCCAACATTTCTCAAATTTTTTGTCGAACTTAATTTCTTCAATTTCCTTGATCTCGAAATCTTTCGAAACTCTCCATACATGATATTCATCCTCTATTATACTTAATAATGGATATATTCTTGTGTTTCAAAATAGTCTTTCCCGATTACAACTTACGAGATCATAATTCGTCTTTTTACTTCGTTGTTACATACTTCCCATGGCTTGTACCTTCCAAAGCGTCATGGGACGTCTCCGACACTACCTTACTACAGTGATGTACATGTCATGCTGATGCTCTGAAGGTGCGAGGTGTAACACAAACATGAATTCATCTCATGAGATGAAATCATATCCAAACGGCTCCTTAATAAAAGAAATTGATCAACTGTCCCTTAAATCAGGTCGCCTCACGCCTTTTAGTGTCTTTAGGTACTCGTGGTCTTTATTTTTTTGGAAACAAACCAAAAATACACTAACGTATGAGAAATAATTCATAAATATCTTTCATCCATCTATTGATCAAAAAATATCCCCAACTTATATTTTTAGCTCATGATAATAGTACAGAGAAGTAGAACTAAAGCTAAATTACACTAGGCTACTATAACTAGGTTAAGATTTCAATTGATAAAAATGGAAATGAGTTGTACACTGACTTATACACCCTTTCTCAGCTAAAGGACAAAATACTATAACTAATTATTGAAATGTCTCCAGCAACAGCTAAGGCATCCAATGTATCACTAGTGTAAATACTGAAAATACTATATAGAGGACTAAATTTTATATAAGCAACAACTATAATATTAAAGGAATAACTACTTTAACTACCAGATACTACTCATTTAGCCAGCTGCACAACCCTTAAAGCTTATTCTGCATCAGTCCATCCCTGTTAAGAACTTCCTTGACCTCAAGGAAGGAATGAAGGAAGCCTGGTTAACAGTGAATTGCAGGCATGTCCAATGGATTGATCAACTGGTATTTTATTCCATTATACCATTACTTGAGGAACATCTTTTCTCCCCTTTTGTATAATCCTTCTGTCAAGTATCTTCAGTGTTTGAGGGCGGTAGAGACTAGCTAAGTCTACTACAGGTGGGTGAGATATGGTAAAAGGAACGCTATGACCGGGTTTTAGTTGAGACACGTGAAAGGTAGGGTGAAATAAGAGTTGAGTAGGGAGAGATAATTTATAGGCAACCTATTTTATCTTCTCTAAGATTTGATATGGTCCATAATATTTTACAGATATTTTAGTGAAGTGATGTCTTGGCAAAGTAACTTCCCTATAGGGTTGAACTTTCAAATACACCAAATCCCCAACTGTAAACTTCTTGTCTGATCTATGTCTGTTAGCTTGTTCTGTCATCCTTTGTTGTGCTCTAGTGAGATGATTCTTTCAGAGTTGCAACTTGAATTCCCTAGTGAGTAAGCTTCTATCCACCTTTTCCATAGCTGAATCTCCAGCAGCATAGGGTAAATACAAGGGTAGGGGTTCACCATACAGAGCCTCATATGTAGTAGTTTGGATTATGGAGTGAAAGGACGTGTTAGTTTGGATTAAGGAGTGAAATGACGTGTTATACCACCATTTTGCAGATGCCAAGTATAGGAACCAACCCATCTGAGAATATGAGCAATAGCACCTTAAGTATGTTTTCAGACATGTGTTTACAACTTTAGCCTGACCATTTATTTGGGGGTGGTATGCAGTTAAGTGTTAAGGGTCACTCCTAACATAGATAAAAATTCTTTGCCACACCTTGCTGGTGAATATTGGGTCTCTATCATTGATTCTATCCTTTGTATACCATGCAATTTATAAATGTGTTCCATAAACAGTTTTGCAATATCCTTAGTTGAATATGGATGTGATAGACCAACAAAATGTGCATACTTTGTCAATCTATCAACCACTAGCCAAATAACTAATTTACCTTTAGACTTTGGTAACCCCTCTATAAAATTCATATTAATACTTCCCCAAGTTGTTCCTGGCACTTTCAAAGGTTGTAACAATCCAGGATATACAGAGTTATCATACTTGTGCCTTTGACATATGTCACAATTCTTAGCATAGTCTTGTACATCTTCCCTCATCCTTTTTCCAGAAAAATAATGTTGCAAGCTTCCTATATGTAAGGTCAATCCCACAATGAACGCCTGTAGGAGTGCCATGCCACATCTGTATGATGTCCTTCCTTAGTTGTGGATTAGAACATATTACAAGCTAAGCTTTCTTCCTGAATTGCTCATGTAGGAAGGTATACCCTTTTATTGTAGAGTTTCCATCCTTAATATTATGAGATCCTTCAAGTTGGAATCCTGCTCCCAACTATTCATAATAAACTCAAGCAATTGAGTCTTGATAGTAGAAAGAGTTATAGCAACCAACTCTACCATAGGTAACCTTAACATAACATCAACTGCCTTGTTTTCCCTCCCTTTCTTATACTCAATACAAAATTCATATTGCGTGAGTTTTGTGATCCATTTTAGTTGTGATCCAATATGTAACTTTCGTTCTAACAAAAGTTCAGAGCCTCTTGGTTTGTCTTGACTATGAAAGCTCTTTCTGTTGAATATTGTGATCGTTTTCCTACATCTATCACAAGTTCTAACAATTCCTTGTCATGTATAGATAATGATTGGTGCTAAATGGAAAACCACTGGTTGACCTTGCTGCATTAACACAACACCAATTCCCACATTGCATGCATTTGTTTCTACCACAAATAGTAGTGAAAAGCTAGGCAATACTAACTTGCAAAAAGCTCAATCTGATTGGTCCTCCCACTTGAAATTATCCTTTTTTATTAATTTAGTAAGTGGTTTACTGATCACCCATAGTTCCTTATGAATCTCATATACCCTATCAACCAAGTAATCCCCTTAGTTGTTTGACAGTTTTAGGTGTAGGTTAGCGCTGCACAACTTTAATCTTCTTGGGGCCTGTTGCATGGCTAAGTGTTTGAGAGTATGTTGATTTTCTATCATTGACTGCATTGCATTATTTGTTTTTACTTGATACTTGATAAGAAGGTTAAGTATGGCATCCTTTGCCGGGCGTGTGTTAATTAAATCTAATAGTGGAATTACGAGTATGTTAAAGTAGGGAGGGGAAAAGGTAAGAATTAGTGGTCCTAACCAGTGTTAGTTGATAGGAAGGTTGAGGTCTGTCCTTTATAAATTATCGGGGCTTAATTGGTCCAAGAGTCTATCTTGACGGCAACTGTTGTTATTTGTTGGTCCTTACTTCCTAGAGATGCATTGACATGGTGATGGGATACGAGCATGTTTGTGTCAGAACTGTTTAAGTACGGGTAGGATTTAAATGTTTGATTTTATATCGTTTTGCGTGAACTAATTTTAGTGGGCCTCTGAGGCTTACAAGTAATATGGTGTACTGATACTACTGTTGCTATATCCTTTGGGGTGTAGATGTGTTTCAAGTTGTTGCTTGGAGGTTTCATTAGTCGAAGTGGTGGATGTTTTCCTACATCTTCTGTATATCTTATTCCGAAGGCGGAGGCTGTGTCATTTTAAGTGCGTATTCTCTCTGTAATTTAGAAGGTCTTGTATTTGTCTAGACTAGATCAGTGAGAAAGTTGAATTGGTTTGAATAAATAAAGAATGTCTTCGTAATGTTCATTTTATTTACTATTGTTGGTTACATTTGGTTTGGTTGGTAAGGGTTCGCCTGTTAGGTAGAAATAAGGTAGGTGTCCGCATGATCCATAATTTAGGTCATGACAACATGATTTAAAATCATGAGATGAAACCGTGAAATGAAATCATGTTTGGACATGCAATTTAAATTTCTTAAGTTGTATCTTTTTTCTTATATACATAAAAACTCCACAGTTCACTCAGTGCCCGATGATAAATCAATACTTTTTTTGCAAGACAATCATAGGTTCGAGTTATTATGGATTGGTGTCATAGGAATAATGACTAGGCTCCGTCCCCGTAGGATTTAGAGAGTGTGGACCCTTTTACGCAACGTCCCCACACCCCCGAGTCTTAGAGGTATTGTTTCAGGGCATTAACTATTTATATTAGTTATTTCATTTTAAAAAATAACTATTTTTTATTGTTAAACACAAATGCAGCTAGTGATCGTACAGAAAGTGCGCCATATTGGGGTTAGAGCATATGTATAACCCTGGGGTTGTGAGGCTTGCTGTGGAGATGGTACGGATATCCAAGGACGGTAGGCGCATGGATGATCATGTGCTACAGGGTGAATATCAGGCGGTGCGAGAAAGAGGGCGTGATGCTGTTAGAGGATGTGGTTCTGGTAGAGGACGCGGTGCTACTAGAGGACATGGTGGCGGAGGACGCTATCTGGTAGATGATGCCGCTCCCATTCCAGTCCATCCGCAGTCATTTTAGGCTAGTAGTAGCTCAGCTGGACCACCACCTACGTTTACGCCGATGCACCTTCTTGCAGAGATACCTGGGTCTTCATCGCAGCCGAGCCAAAATGCGTACATTGAGGAACGTGATAACATCGATTAGGTGGAGTTTGGATGGACGGACTTGTTAATACGAATAAAATATGGTGTGATGATGGCTATGATAATAGTGATTTATTTTAATAGAAAGTGATGTTATCGCTACAGAGATATCTCGTGTTTACTTTATGAAACCCTAGGAGGGGTGAATTCCGTTTGTATATCTTATTCTTTTGAGCGCTCGTATAGTTGTTTCCTTGGAATTATAGGGTCATATTACTCGAATGATTTGAAGTTGGGTTTAAATTACACCTATCAAGGTGTAACACCCCGTAAACTTGAACTAGGTGTGAATATGTAAAATCTAGTGTTAAGATTATATTTTATCTATATGAATCCATTCTTGATGAATTCGGGTGGAGGATGATCGTTTTGAAATCAAACCAACAACCGTAGTTCTTAAGGGCTCTTAAATTCGCCTAAACTTTGATAGGTTTGTCTTCTGGGAGATTTGCGTGAAAATATGTTAAGTATTTGGAAAAACTTCCTTGATGAAAGTTGTATCGCTTTGAAATAGATTTCCAACAATATATTATGGGCCTTGAACGGATCTGTGTAAAAAAAGTTATTCCCATTTTACTAAATGGTATTCTGTCAGTTTACGGTGAAAACATACGGACTGTAAAAATTATACGGTGGAACATACGGACCGTAAAAATTATACGGGACGTATATTCCAGCCGTATAATTAGACCAGAATGTCCAAATCACTGGAATAGTTTTACAGTATGACATACGGTCCGTACAAATTATACGGGACGTAAAATTGGGCGTAAAAAAAAGACACCGACAACAATTATAAAACTTCATTTAAGGCTTTCCACTTCATTCTTCACACCCCATTCACGAAAACTCACCCCAAATTCAGAGAGAACAAGTCCTAAACTTCAAGAACTTCTAAGGTAATTTTTTATCATGATTTTAGATTGAATCCAAGTCTCTAATCCCTTTTTAACTTGAGTAAACCCTTCTAATCCATAGAGTTGTGATTGAAACATTTTTGTTGGATGTGGAAACCCTAAAACCCGAATTCAAGAGGATTGGACTTTAAAGGTAATGCTTCTACTCTCTAATCATTTGTAGCTGTGAATTGATGAATTCTTGGGAGAATAGCAAATGGGTTTGATAAAGAGAATTATATGAACTATGATAGAGTTTTCAGATTGTTGTATTCATGTGGGTGATGAAGAATGATGTTAATTACATCTAATTGAGATTGTAGAATCAGCTAGAAGTAATAGAATAGGGATTGGGTGAAGAAATCACCGTTAATGAAGGTTGTGTAGTGTTATACCCCGCATTTTTAGAGCATGAGAGTGACACGTGCTTCCTCAAGAAAAATTGACAATCATGTTGTTGCTATATAATTTAAACTCACGTTGATAGTGTTGTATCCCGTATTTTTGTACGTCGGATTATTTGCAAGCTGAGGTGAGGCCCACCCATAGATATTTTTTTGTGACATGTGACAAGTTATATTAAGCACATATGTGAAGTTAAACACAACTCGGGAAGGACCCTCGAGCCAAATCAAAGTGGAAGTCCTCCAAACAAATATTTTTAAGTAACGTTTTTGGGTGATCTGACTTCGAGGGGCAACAACGGTATTATACATTTAGAATTTGGAAAACTATCAAGAGATATAAGTTGTAGATAATTGAATTATATTTCCAACCATAGGTCGTGGGTCCATAGGTGACGTCGGGATAAGGAGTTATGGACGTTTTAAGCCAGAAGGGTCAGTACGTTAGGCCCATGACCCATGGTTATTTAAGTGCAATTTCAGCCTTTCCCCCTCATTTTTCACACCAAAACACCCAGAAATTTCTGGAGGAAAAGATAGAAGAGATCCTAGAGAGAAAAATCAATTTTGACCAAAATCCGAGCTCTGAAGCCCATGAAGAGAAAAGTGTTGTACGTCGCGTTGTCTTCAATTTGAGCTAAAAATCAGCCAAGGAGGAGAGTGATAACGTGGTGTCTGCCTACTTAAATTAATATGAAGGTTATTTTTCATTGTTAACAAGTTTATTTAAAGATTTAATGGATTAGAACGGAAGAAATAGCGATATAAATTTGTTTGTCGGTGTTGATGTGGTAGTCGTATAGGGGATGTTTTGGTGGGGTATGATGAGCTAATTTATTTAGTATTTTGGTTGTTGTTGTTGTGGATTCTATGATGTAAAATGAAGATTTAATGACTCAAGTCGAAGTGGTAATCGTTTGTGGGCTATTGTAGAAGCTAATGTGATATTAATATAGTTTCTTGTATTTATGAGAGTAATGTTGATAACGTGTGAATTGTTGATGTAGTTCATGAATATTGAAAGGAAAGGAAATGTTTCGTTAATGTTCTGGTTGAACTTGGAAGATTTCAGGTTATTTTGTAAGTTGGTTAGGCCGTTTAAAGTATTGTGTGAGTTACTTGAAGTATTCGTGAATATCGTTCGAATAGTTTTGGATTAATACTTGAATATATGAACAATCATATTGGTTTGATTGTATGCGGTTGAATTGAATATAATTGTTGGTATTGTTGTTGATAATGTGGTCGAGTTCTATTCTCGGATTTGTTGTTGATGATATAGGCGAGTTAGACTCTCGGGGATGGTGTATTTACAAGGGAAATGCTGCCAAAATTTCGGCAGAATATAAGTGAATTCATTTGAAAGATTACGACAAGTATATGTCAATGAATATAATGATTATGTAAATTCTTTCGTATGTAGACTAGCAATTTTGGACAAATAAGTGTAGCTAACAGGGCGTGGAACAGGTATGTAAGGCTTACCCTTTATTTCTTTCGGCATGTCTTAGAGCCAAGTAAGTTATAATGTGTACCTTGAGGTAACTCCAGGCTTAGACTCCGAGCTTGTTATGATTCATATACACTTTTTAATATAAGTTCTAATATCGTACGCTTCCTCTGCATTGTTCATCGCGCCCCTCGGTGAGAGAGTCGGGTTCTGTTATCTGTATATGATGATATGAGGATGGCAGCCAGGATGGCATATGATTCTGTTCACCGTGTCTCTCCCTAGAGGTCCGGGTTCTGTTACCGCGTTCCTCGCTAGAGGGCTAGGTTCTGTTACCGCGTTCCTCGCTAGAGGGCCGGGATCTGTCATCTGTTATCTGTATATGCATATGATGACTTATGATTTTGGCATACATGATTTGTGTTCTGAAAGTAAGCATTTTGATGTCTCGGATAAGGTACTTACCTTCTGTACTTCTGATTCTGATTATGGTTCTGTCTGTTATACTTCTGTGCTCCTGACTCCGATTATAATTCTGTTTACTGCACTTCTTGCCTTATATGCTCAGTACATATTCCGTACTGACTCCCTTTCTTCGGGGGCTGCATTTCATGCCGCGCAGGTACACCCATATTTGTAAAAGCTTTTGTCAGAAGATGATCCAGCGGGATTGGCGAGCTCCAGTTCCTCCCGGAGCTTCGCCGAGTCAGCGACGATGTGCTGTGGTTTCTGATTGCTGATAGAGACTTTGCAGACAGAGTCGTGGGTATAGTGTGTTTTGGAATTTTTGTTCTTGGAAATCATGTACTAAAATTTGTACATACCGTTCATGCTTGGTATCCGCCTAATCTATCCATAAAAATAATTTTCTGAGGCCTTGGGATAGTTTGGGAAATCTGGTATGTTGGGGAAGATGAGTCTGCTTCAGCGGTCAATAACTCGTTGGAGCGATCGCGCTTTAGTGAAAAGGGGACATGCTAGAGAGACTGGAGGGAAAAGGTGGTATGCACATAAGTGGTGGAAGTAGCGCTTTAGCATTGCCACTACAACAGTCTAGTTGACCACTTCAGCGGTGACTGCACAGATCTGCACCGGAGAATTTCTTTCTTCACTGAATTGTCGAGGTTTAAAACTTAAAATATGTGTATAGAGTTTTTTCATACTGGTTAAGGAGTTCTCATAACGTAATTCGTTACTCGCAGGTGCAATGGATGGAAATCTGGAAGCCGAACAAGTGGACCAATAATAAAAGGAGCAAATACACATGTACTCTATCTTCATCAGCCCCCAATGCGAGTGCCGCTTCTTGGAGCAGAGGCGCATTCCCCAAGTTCTGGAGAGGGGTTTTGATATGGCTAATGTGGCTAACATCATCTCCTGCCACGTCGATCCTTCGAGGAATGTCACCTTTATGACTTATCCCCGAGCTCTTTTAATTGCTTGTATCCTGAATAATGTTCCTGTGAATGTGGGTTCACAGGTGATTGCAGAATGGAAGGAGTTCATACAGTCTAGGGCATTTAGCCTGATGCTTCCGTCACTGATCACTTCCTTATACAAGAAGGCTGGGTCCATAAGAGTCCTGATGATAACATGGTGTACTCTTAGGCAAATTTTCACCTGTTGTGGATATATATCTAGGGCACTACTATACCGCACAAGAAGAGGAAGACTGCAGAGGGAACAAGTGTTAGTGCAAATAAAGGTGGAGCTAAGACTGGGACTGGGGCTGGGGCTGCCTTTGTTCAGGGCTCATTTGAGCATATCAATACTCGCTATGATGAGGTGATGGCGATGTTCCAGGGAATACTTAGGCCCTCTGTGGACGTGGGTTCATCCAGTGCTAGTGGGGGTTACTTTACTAGGAAGTAGATGAAGGACTACCTCGATAACCAGAAGGCGATGGGTGAGTCGCTCACCATTTCGCAGATTGTCAACACTTCCTTGGCTGTAGATCATATCCAGCTTTGCACTGGTTTTGAGAAGGAGCATGCCAAGAACAAATCTCGTTAGAAAATCTATTTGAAATCTTAAAAAGGTGTCAACGGCCTATGGAAGAAAATGTTCCCCTATGTGGATATGCCTGTGCCGGACGAGGATGTCTCTGAGAGGTACTCATTCGTGAGTGAGGCCAACGGAGGTGACATAAGAAGCAAATCAGTGGAGGAAGCAGGCAGCTCAGATAGTGCCATGAGTACTCGGAGGTCCTAGAGATCTCCTCCTTCCCTCTCTCTTTTTATTCAACTAGTGTTTGTGTTGCCCATGTCAGGCTTGCATGTTGAGACAATTTCTCCTTTCCCTGGGTTTGCGTGTTTTCTTCTTGGATGATGTTGTTTTCGGTTTTTGGTTATCCCGGTTCGTCGCTAATATTTGGGTAATTGTTTTGGATGTTAAACTGCTTTGCTTTTTTGTTTCGGTGATGGTAATCAGTTTTGTAGTAGTGACTTGAATAGTTTTTGCCATTGTCGGTCTTGTTGTGATATAACTAATGTTTTTGAAATATTGTTGTGCTTTATCTGGTCTAGTTAAATGGCTAAAATGGGGAAAGCAGGATGGAAATAGGGGAAGGGTTCAGGTCTCTAAATCCTACGGTACCACTTCAGCGGTCTCTCAAACCGCTATAGCGATCCTGCATCGGTGGTAGAAGGGTCGCGGATGCGATAAAAATTATATAGCAGGGATCGCTTCAGTGGTGGCCTTACCACTGCAGGGATAATGTTATAGTGGTTGCCTCACCGCTGGAGCAACACCTGGCAGTACTATTATACTAACTTGGATCAGTTCGCAATAAAAATCTTAACTCGACCATATTCAACACATATCAGAACATGATTCCGAATATGACTTACCTTCGCTCGTAGATACCAATTGGGCCAATCGAGATACCAATTTGGTTGATGTGGCACGATTTGAAACAAAGATGGGAAATTTTCCAAGATGCCCTATAGGCTCCGGTGGATGGGTACGGACGTCTACGTACCATTCTACATGACTCTACTAGACATTGATCTTGTACTTGTGGGACCGGTGACCTAGGCTCTGATACCAACCATACACAAGTTAATACATAGAATAAGCTAGAGATAGGAATAAAATGAACTAAAAATAGTGTATTACCTTTTTGTAGGGCAATCCAAAGATTAAAGAGGAGGGATTGGATCACTATACTTTAACAACAACACTCAACCTTTGAAAACATTCCTTGTTTTTTTTTTTTTGGTTTTTGTAGTACAATGTAGTGTAATTTTAGTATTCTTTATAGTGTGTGTGTGTATTGTAGTATTTCTATATTAGTAATGTTTTTATATAGAAAAAACTTGGATTCTTAGAATTTGGGTTTCTAAAGATCCTTTCCAATTCTCTGAAATTTTTTCCGAAAAAGAAGTCCTCTAAAAAGTGTCACCAAACCCCTCTATTTATAGGATGAAATGAGGGTAAGGACCAAAGGGTAAGGTTCTAGGCTCCTTTACCCAAATTCCCCCCAATTTGAAACCCTCATTCAAAAATATTCAATCCAGTAAAGGATCAACAGATTCACAACCAATTTTTGTACTAATTCGTACCTCAACCAATAAGAAATTCACATATCTCTACTTGCTTTGCTATCTTAGTTTACAGTTATCAATTTCAGTACTTTATTGATTCAGTTTCTTTACATAGCAGTACAATTCATTGAAGGATGAATACCTGTAGAATTTCATTGATGGGCTCCAAAAGGTATTTCAAGTGATGCATGCTAATGATACAGAGGCAGCAGAGCTTGGAGCTTTCCAGCTGCAAGATGTGGTCATATTTGGTATGAGACATGGGAAAAGTCCCGAGAGGAGGATGCATTTTCTGCTACTTGGGATGAATTTGCAGATGCTTTCATTGAGCATTTCATGCCAATAGAGGTCAGGGAAGCCAAGGCTATTGACTTCGAGAATCTAAGGCAGAATGACATGGCGGTTCAAGATTATTATCTCAAGTTTGTGTCATTGTCCAGACATGCTCCTCACATGGTTCCTGACATAAGGTCCACGGTTAGAAGGTTTGTACTTGGGCCTAAACTTGAATTGTACAGGAATGTGAACACAACTGCTCATAATGAGAATATGACTATCTCAATTATACTGGCATTCGTGCAAGGTAATGAGACTAGGTTGAAGAAAAAAGAAGCCCTGAAGAAGCAGAGGGATAGACAATTTAACTAGAGGGATAAGTCGAATGGTATCTATAGGGGTTGTGCAGTGTTAATCTACCACGGCAGCACCATAGCTGACTTAATAGAACTAGAGATGGTAGACTTTGACGTAATCATAGGTATGGATTGGTTAGAGTCCTTATTATGCCCCAGTGGATTGTAGAACCAAAACAGTAGCCTTTGATTTTCTCGATGAACTTATAGAATGGAAGGGTAATTCAGTAGCACCCTGGGGTAGATTTATTTCCTACCTTAGAGCCATAAAGATTATTTCCAAGGGGTATATTTACCACTTAGTCCTAGGTTAGGGATGCAGATGCCCAGACTCTTACTCCTCAGACTGTACTAGTTGTCAGTGAGTTTCCAGAAGTCTTTCCAGATGACCTACTCAGAGCCCTTCCTAGTAGAAAAATTGACTTACTTCCCGGTACTAAGTCGATATCTATTCCGCCATATAGAATGTCCCCAACAGAGTTAAAGAGTTGAAAGTTCAGTTGAAGGTTCTTCTTGAAGGGATTTATAACGCCAAATGTCTTATCTTGGGGTGCACTGGTCTTGTTTGTTCGAAAAAAGGATGGATCCTTGCGTATGTGTATAGATTACCGCCAGTTGAACATGGTCACAATTAAGAATAAGTACCCTCTTCCAAGAATCAACCACTTGTTTGATCAACTTTAGGGTGCTCAGTGTTATTCCAAGATTGACCTCAGATTAGGCTACCATCAGTTAAAGCTTAAAGAAGTTGATATCCTGAAAATCGCTTTCAGGACTCACTATGGCCATTTTGAATTTCTTGTCATGTCGTTTAGGTTGACGAATGCACTAGCAGCTTTCATAGATCTTATGAATAGAATATTCAAGCCTTATCTCAATTTGTTCATCATTGTGTTTATTGATGACATATTGGTGTATTTCTGTAGTGAGGCTAATCATGTAGAGCATCTCAGAATAGTATTGCAGACACTCAAAGATCGTGAGCTTTATGCGAAATTCTCAAAGTGCGAGTTTTGGCTCAAGTCAGTGGCATTCTTAGGCCATGTGATTTCAGGTAAAGGTGTTAAGGTGGATTTTTAAAATATTGACGCTGTTAGAATTTCTTGGGTTTGGCAGGTTATTACAGGCATTTTGTTGAGGGATTTTCCTCTATCTCAGCTCCGTTGATTAAGCTGACTCATAAGAAAGTCAAATTTCAATGGTCAGATGCATGTGAATAGAGTTTCCAAGAGTTAAAGAAGAGATTGACTTCCGCTCCCATGTTGACACTACCAGAAGGAACTGATGGGTTCATGGTTTATTGTGATACTTCGGGACTTGGTCTCAGATGTGTCTTAATGCAGCAGGATAAGGTTGTCGCTTACACGTCTAGACAACTTAAGGCTCATGAAAAGAATTATCCGACTCGTGATCTAAAATTGGCAACTATGATTTTTTACACTTAAGATATGGTGTCACTAGCTATACGGAGTGCATCTGGATATTTTCACCGATAATAAAATCCTGCAGTATATTTTAAAGAAAAGAGAGTTGAATCTTTGGCAGAGAAGATGGCTCGAATTGCTTAAGGACTACGATGTGGATATTCTCTATCATTCAGGGAAGGTGAATATTGTAGCCGATGCTCTCAGTCAGTGTTCCATGGGAAGTTTAGCTCATGTTGATGCATATAAGAAAATTATGATTAAGGAATCCCACAGTTTGGCCAGTCTTGGGGTTCGACTTTTGGACTCCGAGGATGGCAGTGTGGTTATTCAGAATAGAGCCATTTCCTCCTTATTTGTTGAAGTTAAAGAGAAGCAGTATAGAGATCCCTGCTTGTTGCAGTTGAAAGAAGGGATTCGCAAGCATAAGACGATGACTTTTGAACAAGGGGGATGATGGAACCTTGATATATCGAGGACGATTATGTGTTCTAGATGTAGATGGGCTCAGAGAGCGAGTTATGTCAGAAGCTCACCATTCCAAGTATTCCATCCACCCAGGTTCAACAAAGATGTATCACGATCTTAAGGAGATTTATTGGTGGAATGACATGAAGAATGTTATATCCCGTATTTTCATAGCATGAGCGTGACACGTGCTTCCTAAAAAATTGACAATCATGTTGTTGCTACATAATTTAAACTCATGTTGATAGTGTTGTATCTTGTATTTTTGAACGTCGTATTATTTGCAAGCTAAGGTGGGGCCCACACGTCGAGATTTTTTTTGGGACATGTGACAAGTTATATGAAGCATATATGTGAAGTTAAACACAACTCTGGAAGGACCCTCGAGCCAAATCAAAGTGGAAGTCCTCCAAACAAATATTTTTAAGTAACGTTTTCGGGTGACCTGACTTCGAGGGGCAAAAACGGTATTATAAGTTTGGAATTTGGAAACATACCAAGAAATAGAAGTTGTATATAATTGAATTATATTTCCGACCATGGGTCGTGGGTTCCCAGGTGACATCGGTATAAGGATATATGGATGTTTTAAGGTCGAAAGGTCAGTGGGCTAGGCCCAACTCGGGCCCAACTGGGTTAGGCCCATGACCCATGTTATTTAAGTGATATTTCAGCCCTTCCCTCCTCATTTTAAGACCTGGAACAACCAGAAAATTCTGGAGAGATAGAGAAAAAAAGGCCTTGGAGAAGAAAAACCAATTTTGACCAAAATCTGAGCCCCGGATCCGGAAGCCCATGAAGGGAAAAGTGTTGTACGCTGCGTTATCTTCAACTTGAGATAAAAATCAACCAAGGACGAGAGTGATAACGTGGTGGATGCCTACTTAAGGTAATATGAAGGTTCCTTTTCATTGTTAACAAGTTTATTTAAAGATTTAACGGATTAGGATGGAAGAAATAGCGATATAAATTCATTTGTCGGTGTTGATATGGTAGCCGTATAGGGGGCTGTTTTGGTGGGGTATGATGAGCTAATTTTATTTAGTATTTTGATTGTTGTTGTGTTGTGGATTTCATGTTGTTAAATGAAGATTTAATGGCTTGAAATAAAGTTGTAATCGTTTGCGGATTATGGAAGAAGTTAATATGACATTACTATGGTTTCTTATAATTGTAGGAATAATGTTGCTAATATGTAGAACTGTTGGTGTAGTTTATGAATTTGGAAGAAATAAAATGTGTTGTAATTATTCTTGTTGGATTTGAAAGAATTTGGGTAGTGTATGTATTGGTTGAACCGTTTGAAATATTGTGCGGGTTGTCGAAGTGTTCTAGAATATTGTTGAATGGTTTCAGATTAGTATTTGAATGTGTGAACAATTGTGAATTGGATATAAATAAAATGTTGTTGGATTATGTAAAAGGAGCTACTAATGTTGGATTGTATTTTGAATAAATTGTTGAAGTTGGAGATATGATGGTTGGCATTGTTGTTGAAAGTTTGGCCGAGTTGAATTCTCGGGTTTATTGTTGTTAAATTGGACCGAGTTAGATTCTCGGGGATGGTATATTTACAGGGGAAATGCTGCCGAAATATCAGCAGAATATAATTGAGTTCATTTGAAAGACTAAGATAGGTATATGACGATGAGTCTAATGATTATGTGAATTCTTTTGTATGTAGATTAGCAAGCTTGGATAAGTAAGCGTAGCTAAAAGGGCGTGTATCAGGTATGTAAGGCTTGCCCTTCCTTTCTTCTAGCATGTCCTAGAGCCAGAGAAGGTATGATATGCATTTCGGGGTTACTCTGTTCCTTAATTCTAAACTTGATTGTGACTCTTATTTATTTTCCGATATGATTGATATCTTAATTGTCAAATCACAGTACGTGTGATGAGTCCATTGAGTTTTGATGTGTCTGTTTATGATTCGTATGCACCTTTTGATATAAGTATTCAGTAAATCCGCTATGAGTATTCAGATATAAGTATTTTGTTACAAGTATTATGATATGAGTATCCCCTATAAGCCCTAATGTCCCCAAATTCTGTATACGATCTCGGATAGCTTGTAAATGCCCGTAGAGGATTCTGTACTAAAACGCTCGTAACTTTCTGCTACTGAGTACGATCGACCCGAAACTTGTTTATGAGCCTTCAGATGTCGGTAAGTGTATGTATCTTTATGTGGTCTTGATTTGAGTGCATATGGTTTCTCACGACTCTGTTCGTACATGTCTGAGTATGTCTTTCACTGTGTCTCGGGCCAAGTTCTGTTATCGTGCACTTCCTCTGCATTGTTCACCGCGCCCCTCGGTGGGAGAGCCGGGTTCTGTTATCTGTGTATGATGATATGGGGATGGCGTCCAGAATGGTATATGATTCTGTTCACCGCGTCTCTCTCTAGAGGGTCGGGTTCTGTTACCGCGTCCCTCGCTAGAGGGCCGGGATCTGTTATCTTTTATCTGTACATGCATATGATGACTTATGATTTTGGCATACATGATTTGTGTTCTGAAAGTAAGCATTTTGAGGTCTCGGATAAGGTACTTACTTTCTGTACTTTTGATTCTGATTATGGATCTGTCTGTTATTCTTCTGTGCCCCTGACTCCGATTAAGATTCTTTTTACTGCACTTCTTGGCTTACATGCTCAGTACATATTCCGTACTGACCCCCTTTCTTCGGGGGCTGCGTTTCATGCCGCGCAGGTACACCTAGATGAGTTTAGGCTATTATAGAAGATGTTCCAGCGGAGTTGTCAGGCTCCACTTGTTCCTGGGGTGCTGCCGAGTCAGAGTATTATGCTGTGATGTTTGTTCGAAGTTCGAGACTTTGCAGACAGATTCGTTGTCAGTTCTGTGAGCAGCTCCAACAGCCGACCTTGTCATTTTGTTTTGATGATACGAGGTCTATATGTTTACAAATTTTGTATGATTTGAAAGCAATGAAAAAGAATATTTCAGAACGTCGTAGTAAGTATATCATCTTTATTAATTTAAAAAGAGCAAAGGGTTATGTATGTAATAAGAGTTAGCAGGTTCGCTCGGCTCCGAATATGGGGTCGGGTGCCCATTATAAGGTTAGGGTGTGACAAATAAAAATGTAGCATATTTTGTGGCTAAGTGTTCAAATTGTTAGCAATTGAAAACCGAACACCACAAATGGGTGGCTTGGCTCAGAATATTGATATTCGCATTTAGAAGTGGAAGATGATAAATATGGATTTCGTAGCAGGTTTACCTCGTTCAGCTAGGAGGCATGATTCAATTTGGGTGATTGTCGATATACTTACAAAGTCAATGCATTTCTTATTAGTTAACACCACAGACGCAGTAAAGGACTATGCCAAGTTGTATCTTCATGAAATTGTCAGACTTCATGAGACTCCAATGTCCATTATTTCAAATCGTGGTGCTCAGTTCACAGCAAAATTTTGAAAATCCTTTTAGAAAGGATTGGGTTCAAAGGTTAACTTCAGTATAACTTTTCACCCTCAGACGGATGGTCTGACAGAGCACACTATTCAGACCCTTGAGAATATGTTGAGGGCATGTGTTCTCGATTTCAAAGGTAATTGGTATGATCACCTATATTTTATTGAGTTTTCTTATAATAACAGTTACCATGCTAGCAATAGGATGACATCGTATGAAGCCTTGTATGGGCGCAGATGTAGATCGCCTATTGGTTGGTTTAAGGTTGGTGAAGCTAAATTGTTAGGACCATACTTGGTCTATCAGGCTATGGAGAAAGTCAAGTTAATTCAGGAGCGGTTGAAAACGGCTCAGAGTCGCCAAAAGTCTTACACATATGTGAGACATAGAGATTTAAGTTTGAAGTTAATGATTGGGTATTTCTTAAAGTCTTGCCTATGAAGGGTGTCATGAGATTTGGTAAGAGAGGGAAGCTAAGTCCCCACTATATTGGACCGTACAGAATTCTGTGAAAGGTAGGCCAAGCAGCTTATAAGCTTGAATGCCATAAAACTTGGTTATCGTACACCCAATATTTTATATGTCCATGTTGAGAAAATGTGTGGGAGACCCCTCGTTGGTTGTCCCAATCGATGGCATAACAGTCAATGATAGTTTGACTTACAAAGAAGTCCTAGTGAAAATCCTTGATCGTTAGGTTCGCAAACTAAAGAGGCAGCGTCAGTAAAGGTTTATTAGAGAAGTCAGAAAGTTGAAGAGGCTACATGGGAAGGCGAAGAAGACATGATGTCCAGATATCCCTATCTATTTGATGAATTAGCAAAAACCGATTAAGGTATTGTACTTCCCCTCTAAGATTTTTCCTTCTATAGTTTCCACATTATCAGTATTCAGCCTGTTAGACAGTCAGTTTAATAGTTACTAAGTTCAACAGATAATTCAGTCTGGACCCTTTCAGTTTTCATGTGCTTATGTCAGTTAGTATGTGCATGTCTCAGCGGTCCTTTTTTAACCAAAATCCATCATTCGAGGACGAATGACCCCAAGGAGGAGATATTGTAACAACTTAGACCTTTAACTTAACATTTGACCATGATTTTAGACTTCGAAAATCAGATAAAGAATGTGGGAATTGAAATTTCTCTTCAGTTGTCAGATGCGGATTTATGCCCCAAAATAAGGATTGTATTTCAGTATACAACCAGTATTTCAAGTCGTAACATGACATCTAAATCACTGTGCATTCTAGAATTTGTCTTGGGAAATACATATTGTTAAATTCGGACCGTATTTTGGAATACGACCCTGTAATTATGATCGTATTTGAGGAGGAAAATAAAATAGTGTTTCTGTTTTGAAATATATAAAATTACGGTCCAGGTTTACGGACCGTATTATGGACTGTATTATGGTCCGTATTTCCCAACCCGCACCAAAACCTATAAATACCGAGTTTGAGTTCTAATTTTTTTTTACAAGTCCCTAGGCGCTATAACGACTTGTTCCTCTCCCCCATCACCAAAAACACCAAGGTAAGTTAATTCTAATTATCCCAAGTGAATTCTAACATATGATTATGACATTAAGCATGAATTCAATGTTCTTAACCTAGGGTTTTCAAGGAAACCCATTTAAGGGTTTAAGACTTAGGCTTTTGGGGTTCTTCTCAATTTCAGACCAGTAGTTACAAGACTTGGAGCATATACAGGTATGTGAGGCTAACTATCTACGTTAGGGAATGTTCATGATTCTACCTACGCCTCATTTTTTAGACTTATCAGTAATTTGAATCAGAATACAGTTTAGCCTAGTTCGATGATATGTTGTAGAACTGTTATCTTCTAGGGTTTGCAGTTACATAATTCGTTCATGGTTGTCAATTTGAGTATCATGAACTCAGGACGTAATCTTTATAGACTTATGTATTGTTACCACATGAGTCTCAGTCTAGAAATTCATTATGCTCAGAGACAATCAATGTTTTTATTTCAGTCCAGCATGTCTATTTCAGTTCAACATTGTTCATTGTTGTTATAGGATTCAGTCTTTACTAATTAACCATAATTGAACATACGTGATTTTGCTCAAGGGCTCAGTCTTATGTATACGTATACTTGGCCGAGGCCATAGCGGGCACTTATTATTGGACCGAGGCCACACATATATAAACACAGATAAAATAGATGATGCAGATACAAAGCAGGGAATATTCATATCTCTACTTGCTTTGCTATCATAGTTTACAGTTATCAGTTTCAATTTCAGTTCCAGTACTTTATTGCTTCAAGTTCTTTACATACCAGTATAATTCAAATGTGCTAATGTCCCCTTTTCTTGCTTGGGGGCTTGCATCTTGTGATGCATGCAACGATACACATGTTGATGATTCAACTATTTAGGAGTGCATGTATCAGCTATTGGTGAGCCCCGGATTCCTTCAGGGCATTGTCAGCTATCCAATTATTTCAGATTTTAGATAGTTATATTAATCAGTATTATTAGAAGCTTCACAGACACAGTCCAGACAGTCAGATATTTGTTATGTTAGCCTTGTTAGCAGTTATACCTAGTAGTTCAGTTATTTTGGTTGAGCCATATTGGCTACTTTCAGATATTTTCAGATTGTCTAAGTATTTTCGCACTGTGATATTTCAGTCGGACTTCCAGTTAATCAGCATGTGTTAATTTTATTTTATAAATCAGTTATGTTTTGGTATCACATGTTGATTTAACCAGCCATTTGGTTCGCTCAGTCACATGCACTCAGGCACCGGGTGTTGTGTTAAGCCCAGGCCAAGGTTCGGGGCGTGACACTTTCTCCTAAAGAAATCACAAAACATACAATAAACTAACCAAAGTCTAACTCATGTAGACCTGTAACCTACCTCAATGTAGAGCTGGAACAACGCAAGTCACTCCACTATAGCCTTTCCATTCCTTGACGCCTCAAAATGCTCAAAGTCTAGAAATAAAAGACTCAATGAGTCACAATTACTCAAATCACAAATACCAATTCAAGAATATCCTTCCACTTTTTCCTCATTCCAAGGAGTGAATGATTTTCTAGGTGATAAACAACCTATCAAGGGCTTTAGTGATCATTAATCATCAATTACCACATCATTATATCAATATTCCTATTACAAGCAGTTCTTATGATCAAGACACCATTTTTATAGAATTCACTTAATTTATGACCCTAAATGTTCAATTTATAATTAAAAGAGAGTAACCCAAGCTTTTAGATGATAACTAAGTCATAATAACCATAACTCATCAAGTTTATAAGGTTTATTACATTCTAGGGTTTCTATTTCCATTTCACCATTAAAGACCCACGAAGGAGATAACAATCATGAGGGAGAATGGAATGATAGAATGGAATAGATGGAACTTATGTCTCAAAATTTTCTTGCCCTAGCTTGGAATTTCACCCTAGGTGCTTGTTGGGAAGTGTGTTGGTGTTTTGCGAATAGAGAATATGAGACTAAGTGTGTTGCTGTTTTGTGAAAAGAGAATAAAAGACTAAGTATAAAAATCCAGGACAATTTTTTTTCGTCGATCGCCATAGCGATCAAAATGTCGCTATAGCGGTCCCAAGGGAAACCTATATAGCAGTGCCGCCATAGCGGTCCACCACCCGCTACAACGGCCACCTAGGACAGAGATGGTCGCTGTCAGCAGTCAGTCCGCTGCTACAGCGATACTCTCGCAGTTGTAATTCCATTGCCGCAGCGGCCCATGTTGGCCAGTGAGCTCAACTTTTATCCATTCTTCCCCCTCTCACCCAACATTTCATCCGAGGCCTCAAAAACACAAAATAAACATTTACATACATATAAAGATGCCCTACGAATTAGTCCGCAACCTTAAAATTCCCAACAGAGTTCTAATTTCCTACGTCACCCCCCCTCCCCGACAGACTCAATAAATAAAACAACAATCATAAAGCAAGTCAATTTCAACTCTTAAGCTTACAAACTTGAGTTCTTGCCGACTCGTTCCACCCTTAGGAAGGTTTTATTTCGTGGGGTGACCTTACATTTTTCACAATGACCGGATGGGTAATTACACAAACCATCCAATAGGATACCAACACCTCCTTCCATACAACACCTCAAGTAGAGCCATATCGATACTCGAGCAGTAGCTATTATTATATGCAAATTCGTCCAAAGGTAAGAATTGGTCCCAATGACTACCAAAGTCTATCACACATGCACGAATAATGTCTTCAAGGACCTGAATAATCCGTTCAGACTGCTCGTCAAACTATGGGTAGAACGTTGTACTAAAATCTAACCTCGTACCCATCTCCTCATGCAAATACTCCCAAAATATGAATGCGAACGTTGCGCCCCTATCAGGAAACAATGGAGATAGGAACCCCCATGAAGTCGAACTACCTCATGCATGTAGATTTTAGCCAATTTCTCTGCATTATAAGTTATCTTCACCGAAATGAAGTAGGCAGACTTAGTCAACCTGTCAAAAATAACCCTAATGGAGTCAAACTTCCCCAATGTCTTCGGTAAGACCCATCACGGAATCTATGGCTATTCTTTCTGACTTCCACTCGAGAATGGGAATCCTCTAAAGTGTACCCCCAGGTTTCTGATATTCATACTTCACCTGTTGGCAATTCAGACATTGGGCAACAAACTCTACGATATCACGCTTCATCCTAGTCCACCAGTAATGTTACCTCAAATCCCGATACATTTTAGTAGCGCCAGGATGAATAAATACCTCGAACTATAAGCCTATATCAGAATGGTCTTGATCAAATTGCCCACATGTGGCACACATACTCTCCCTTTGATTTGAAGCATGCCTTCCTCACAATCACAACCTCTTTAGCCTCACCACGCAACACCTTATCACAGTAATTTGCACAACTTAGAATCCTCAAACTGCATAGCCTTAATCTGCTCTAAAAATGACGACCGAGCCTCAATACAAGCCAACACCTTGTCTGTATTGGAAATATCCAGCCTCATAAAACTTTTCGCTAGAGTCTGAACCTCTCTAGACAATAGACGCTCTGAAGAAATCAAATGAGCCAGACTTCCTGCTCAATACATCGGCCACTACATTTGCCTTACCAGGATGATGCAGAATGGTGATGTCATAGTCCATCAGTAGTTCCATCCATCTCCGCTGTCTAGAGTTCAGACCTCTCTGGTTAAACATATGTTACAAACTGCGATGGTCTATGCACACTTCACAATGGACACCATATGAGTAGTGTCTCCAGATTTTCAGCGCGAACACCACCTCTGCCAACTCTAAGTCATGAGTAGGATAGTTCTTCTCATGCACTTTCAACTGCCAAGAATAATAGGCAATCACCTTCTTTTCATGCATCAAAACAGCACCCAAACCAAAATGTGAAACATCACAATAAACAATAAAATCCTTGCCCTCCACATGCAATGCTAGGATAGGCATTGTAGTCAATAATGTCTTAAGATTTTGAAGCTCTCCTCACACTCGTCGGACCACTAAAACGGTACCTCTTTTTGAGTCAAACGGGTCAAATGAGAAGTAATAGAGGCAAACCCCTTCACAAACCGATAATTGTAGATATCCAGACCTACGAAGCTACTGGATCTCTGTCACTGATGTGGGCCTAGCCCACCCCTTGGTCTGAAAAGCTGTCTTAGGAATATCCTCCGCCGGAATCTTCAGCAGATGGTATCCTGACCTCAAATAAATTTTTGAGAACACAGAAGCTCCTTGTAACTAATCAAACAAGTCATCAATATGGGGAAAGGGATACTTATTTTGGATAGTCACCTTATTCAAATAAATGTAATCAATACACATACGCATAGACTCGTCCTTCTTCTGAACAAACAACACAAAAGCATCCTACGAAGAAGCACTCAGGCGAATAAATCCCTTACTTAGAAGATCTTACAACTGTTCTTTCAATTCCATGAGTTCTGCTGGCGCCATCCTATAAGGTGGAATAGATATAGGACGAGTCCCTAGGTCTAAATCAATCCTGAAATCAATAACACGATCCGGTGGCATACCAGGAAAGTCCTCGGGGAACACATCCGCAAACTCGCATACCACTCGAATCGAATCAATAGGTGGAGTATTTGCACTGGTATCAAAAATATGTGCCAAGTAAGCTAAACAACCCTTCTCCACTAACTTTCTAGCACGAACAAAGGATATAACTTCCTTAGGGAGGGGACTAAGATTACCCTTCTACTCAAGTCTAGTGTCCCATTCATGGCTAAGGTAACAGTCTTAGAATGACAATCTACTATAGCATAATACGGGGACAACCAACTGATGCTCAAAATGACATCGAAATTAACCATGTCTAAGATCATTAAATTCGCCCAGGTACTATGCCCCATAAAGTAATCACACAAGATGGGTAGGCTCTATTAACTACCACTGAATCCTCAACCGGAGTAGATACATAAATAAGGACATCAAGAGTATCAAACACCATGTCTAAACCCACAAGCAAAATATGTAGACGTATAAGAAAAAGTAGAGTCGGGATCAAATAAAACTGAAGTCATCCGGTCATAAACTGAGATAGTACCTGTGATAACTGCATCAGAGGCCTCAACCTCGATCTACCTAGAAAAATGTACAAATGACCACGCCTTCCTGTATCCTGTGAACTACCAAGATTACCAGGACCAATCTGAGCCACGCCCTTGCCGGGATGTCTGTTGACTTCTACCTTCTTGAGGACCGCCTCGATTAGGCTGGGCACTACCTCGAGTGTGGCCGCCCTGCCCTGTCGGTGCGTGATCCTTACCTCACTGATCTGGTGCAAACATAGTTCGAGGAGCCTGATTCTGAATGCCCTACCCGCTCTGTCCAAGTCTAGGATAGTACCTCTTAATATGCCTTATCTTACCATACTCAAAGAAAGAACTGTCCAGCGTAGGCCACTAAATAGAAGCTGGTGAAGCAGTGTAGACTCTATGCTGACCGAAAGCCTGATAATTTGCCTCTGATGGGCCCCTAGCTAGAACCTGCATCGCCGACTAAACTGGACACCCTGAATATACCTGCGAACTCTAACCCCTCAAGAAGGAGTTGCTGAAAATTCCACCCTTTTGGGCCTTTTCTCTACCTGCTTCGCGTGACTTTCCTCCTTAATACCCTCAACAATACGAACATGCTCCACTATCTCATGGAATGAAGCCCCAGTGGATACAAGCTGAAGAGCCGATAACTGAATCCCAGTGTTCAGCCCCTTTATGAACCGCCATATCCTCTCCCCCTCAGTGGGCAGCAACTGAAGAGTATATCGGGACAGGGAGTGGAAGTGGTACTCATACACAGCAACCGACGAGTTCCCCTGATCAATAGTAGCGAACTCATCCTTCCTTCGGTCCCTCCGGGTACGCGAAACGTACTTATCCAGAAATACCGAGTAAAACTGAACCTAAGTAAATGGAGGAGACCCAATTGGCCTACACTCCGCATATGCCATCCATCATAGCTTGGCCTCACCTAAGAATTGGAAGGTCACAAACTCTACCCCGTACTTATCCACTGACCCCCATCTTATGAAGCCTCTCGTGACAGTTGATGATGAACTCATATGCGTCCTCTGACCTAATACCATTGACAACATGAGGCTTGAAAACATGAGGCTTCATTTTAGTGAACCCCCAAAACATATCATACTCCTCGCCAGTCATCATCAGCCCTACAACTGGCCTGGGAAAGGCCTCAAAACCCGAAACTTCTTCCAAGTGAGGTGCCACTGCTACTGCATATTGAACCCTCAGGAGCCTGTGCTATGTCAAAAGTAGGGACTGCTATTCCTGTGCCCCTACATACTGGACCTAGCTGGTATAGCTCTAACTTGTGCTAACTCATGCAACCAATTCAGCACCTGTGCCATAGTATCTGGTATACCCTGAATAACTACAGCTCTTGACAGAACTGGTACTGCCGCTGGCTGGGCTGGTGCATCTACGTTTCTTGTTGTATCGTTAGGAACCACTGGAGGCACGGGGTCAACCACAAAGACATCGACCCTAGTTGGGGACGCCCCTTTGCCAGCTCTTCTGCCTCTATCTCTATGTTTAGTTGTTGCCACTCATGTTCTTTCCATCTGCGAGAGAGTGAAAGATAGTTAGATACCAATTTGAACGAGTATATACTAATTGGAATCAAGCAGCATGAAAGAAAGAAAGAAAGAAAAAAGATTTTTCCTAGTGTACGATAGCCTCTAGAAGATAAGTACAGATGTCTCCATACCAATCCGCAAGACTCTATTAGACATGTCCTGGTACGACGAGATCGACGAACCTAAAGCTCTGATACCAACTTTGTCACGACCCAACCTGTCATAACTCACACCCACACTAACTCTTAGTAGGCGAACCAACACACAAGTCATCTATTTATTCAAGTCCAATTTTATGTTAACTGAGTCAACAAGTTATTACTTATTTAAGCATCAAATAAACAAAATAAGTCATGCCATAAAATACTGAAATAAGTGTGGAAGTTCTAAAAATTAGAAAATCTCCAGAATCTGAAAGTCATCATTCCAGGACTCTAATCTAAAACATGTATAAAGAAAGAAATTTGTCTAATAAATATCCATAATGTCTGGAATAGGAAAAAGACATCATAAGAAGAAGATATTCAGGGCGGCCTGACATGGATAGAAGCTCACCCTAAATCTATCGGCAAATGGCCACAACACTAGATGTGAGGGCAGATAGCAGTCTCTGTATCACAATCTACACTCAAAGAATGAAGCAAGGTAGTATCAGTACAAATGCTATGTACCGGAAGATATCATAAGCCGGCTAAGATTAGTATAATGCATATCTCATAAAATTAATAGAATAAACAAGCCATCCAACAAACTCAATATGAATAAACTATACAAGTCAACCAAGGATATTCACAATCGAGTCAACAAGATATCAAGAGTCACAATAAATGGAAGACGCAACAGAAATAAGTTTGCCACCATAACCATACTCACTGTACACACATGCTAACTGATGTCATTACTCAGTAGTCATGACCTTCAAGGGACCTATGGTGTCCATGTACCACTCGTTCTAGATTCACTCCTCGGACTCGAGCCTAAACCTCCATTCCAGAACGAACCTTGGACGCGGATCATATCAATGTACCTCTTATTTTCGAAATGAATCTCAAACCGCGAGCCCATAATCTAGGTCACATTTGTGCCTTTTCATCCCTCTATATATAACAGTGTTCCTTACCTTCTCATTATCAATGCTCAATTCATTATTTTGTATCACAATTACGGCGAGAAGGTCATATTAACTTCTTATCACAACAATATCACTGTAGATTCAATACACATGAATAGGGCATAAAGCCTACATAGTCACTCAATCACATAAACATAGGAGTTTAACCACACAATATCATGCATGAAAACTAGACATGCTTTCTCCTAAAGATTCATAAAACATATAATTAACTAACTAAAGTCTAACTCAAGTAGAGCGTAACCTACCTTAAACGTAGAGTTGGAATAATGCAAGTCACTCTGCTACAACTTTTCCTTCCCTTAAAGCCTCAGAACTCTCAAAGTATAGAAATAAAAGGCTCAATAAGTCACATTATGTCAAATCATAAGTACCAATGCAAGAATACCCTTCTCTTTATCCCATTCCAATGGATGGATGATTTTTTAGGTGTAAAGCAACCTGTCAAGGGCCTTAGTAGTCACTAATCACCAAATTATAACAATATTATGTCAACATTCCCACTACAAATAGTTTTCATGGTCAACATGCCATTTTTATAGAACCTTAGGTCTCAATTCATATTTAGTTTATGGCTCTAAGAATTCAATTCATGATTAAAAAGAATTAACACAATCCTCTAGATGATAAATAAGTGATAACAACTATAACCCTATCAAGTTGAGAAAGTTTAACAATTTCTAGGGTTTCTATTAAATTTCACCATTGAAGACCCACAAGAGTGATGATAACTATGAAGATGATAGGAAATGGTTGGAACGAACAAATGAAACTTACCTCTCAAGAATTTTCTTTCCCTAGCTTGAAAATTCACCCTAAGTGCTTGTAAGGAACTTTGTTGAGGCATTATGAATGAAAATATGAGACTAAGTCTTTGAAAAACGGGTTCTGTCCCCCCGTCAATCGCTACGGTGATCGTTTCACTGCTTGCAATGGTGCCGATATAGTAGAAAAGCGACCGTTATAGCGGACCTAACAAAAATTTGCTCACCACTATAATAGTCCATACCGCGCTATAGTGGTATCGCTGTAGCGAGCCATAGCCCGCCACAATGGCCATATGAGAAATTGCTAGCTGTTAGGATCGATCAGCCCACCACTACTCCAGTACTACCACAGCGGCACTCCCACCGCCCAGCAGTGCCTTTTAGGCAATGATCTCGACTTTGGTCCAGTTTTTCCCCTTTCGCTCCACATTTCATCGGAGGATTCCCAAACATAAACAAAACACGCACACAGACATAAAAACACCATATGAATCCACCCATGGCCTCAAAATTTCCAACAGAATTATAATTTCGTACATCACCCCCCTGGACTGACTCAATACAATAAAACAACAATCACAAGCAAGTAAAATTTCAGCTCTTAAGCTTACAAAATTGAGTTCTTACTGGCTCGTTCTATCCTTTGGGAAGGTTCTATTTGGTAGGTTAACCCTATATTTTTCATAACGCCTAGGAAGGGTCGTTACACTGGCTCAATTGGTCCTATGACATCCACGCCCCAAGCGGCGAATGACCAAGGAGACGTCATAGCATTCTGTTCTGTCGAAGGGACCTTTATCAAACCTCCATGAATTTGACACTTGTGGCACTGATAGATGAATATGCTACAATCGTTCTCCATGGTCATTCAATAATAACCTATTCTTAAGATTTTCTTTGCTAGTACGAACTTATTTATGCGAGGCCCGCAGGTTCCAGAATGTACTTCTTCACTTAGTCTCGTGGGTTGGAGCTATTAAGTTATGGATGTATTGATAAGGAAAAGTAGGATTAAAAAAGAAGAAAATGGTAGTCTTGAATAAATAAATTGAATTACAAAAGATACTACGAACTTGCACCTGCAAGTTGTTCGATGAAATGCTTCAACGAGTATTCCTATAAGCTATGGACTCAGAATTGATCTTATAAGGTAGGCGATCATCCGTAATATATTCTAAGGACTCGTGAAACATGGAAAACTTCATTGTTGAGGTATGTAGGGCTTTTCGTTTCTTTTCTAGTCATGACTAGATTTCAAATGTGTTTTCTTGAAACGTTATCCCGATAACTTGTGTCGGATCACATCCAATAATGAATGAGCTAATCTCCACTTCTTATATGATCTATATCGAAGAACTCTTTTCACAGTTTCTATATTCTGTAGGTTATCAATTGAAAGGTTCTCCATTAAACATGTGCCAATGAAATTCCAAAGTAGTTAACTTTGTTTCTTCTCATAAGCAGCTCATATTGCAATACTTCCCCACATTTCATGTCCATCTCATTTATTGATCGATAAAGTTATTTTTTTATAGTAATCTTCATGTTGAAGTGAATCAAGGATATTCCATCCGATTAAGTTAATCTTTATAGCAAGTGTAATCCATACCACGTGTACCTCATATTATTTACTCCAGTTGATTTGTTGATTGAAGAAAGATTGTTGAATTGAGTCAGATATACTGTATTCTATGAAATTGTGTCCTACTTCGGATGTAATCTATATGAATGTTAATCATACCACCTAGATATCATGTTCTATGTATTATTTTCTATGATTAATGCCTCCACAGTGAGGAATGATTTAGCAAACATGTATTTACATTCATATTAGAGTTATGGGTGCCCACAATTGCTTTGTTCTGAGTTTCAGGTTGTCTCTCCGTACCTCTTCTTATGTTATCTATATCTCTTATGTTTATGATATGTTTATGCTTACTGGCTTACATACTCGGAACATCTTTTATACTGACACCCTTTTTGTGCACTATGATCATGCCCACAGGTACAGATAGACAGGTTGGTGTACCACCCCGATAGGATACCAGATGTTCAGCGGTTAGTTGTTACATTCCATTTCTCCAGAGTTTTTGGTCGGAGTATTGAGTAGTAATACATTCATGTATATATATTATGAATATGGATATGGGTATGTCATGGCCCAGTCTTGACTATATGATGCATATTAGTGCTCTTAGAGGCTTACAAACTATTTGTCAGTGGACAGGTGTTTTGTTTGGACTTTCCAGCCATTTGGATAGTCATCTTTCTTGGTTGTGTCCTTGTCATCCCTAGTTATGCATACGTTACCCCCCGAACCATGATCTGGGTGTAACACGACAGCCGGTGCCTGACTGCATGTGACTGAGCGAACCACATGGCTTGCTGAATCGACATAAGACATACATAAGCGGAATATAACGTGAATGCATGATGAGCTTTTGTAAAATGGTGTACGTCACAATATAATATAGAATTAATTGTTTAAATCATGAATGTGGATAATGTCATAAAAGAGCGAAACTTGCTAACCAACCTTAAAGATTTAACATGATTCGTGTCTAGTCTATGAGAACTCTAACATGAGTCTGAACATGAAAACATACTTGCTGGAACAAAGCCCTTAGCATACCTTTAAATGCAAAACTAAGTAAAGAGAGACAGTGTATAAACCCAGACTGAGATGGGGCTCACCAATAAGCGGATACGTGTAGATCCTAATGAGCAATGGCATTGTCCTATAAATCAGTGCCTGCATCATGAAATACAGGCCCTCAGGCAGTAAAAAGGGGACATCAGCATATTGAATGCACTAGTATGTAAAGCAACTGAAATAATAAGCATAGCACATGAAATAACATTAATGAAAGTTGAAGCTGAAAGTAAAACTGAAACATGGTCAAGAGCATAAGTATATATACGTATATAACATGTGTAAAAATATCGTGAGTAGGGAGAGAAGTAGATATAACCGACAACATGGTCTGGTACTTGCGTCCTACCAGCAGAACACTCATACCTTACTAGGGACATGAGATTTAATAATATTATGAAAGGATCCAGTCATTATGATAGATCGTCCTAAGCATGGGTGGAAAAATTCCTCATCCTACGGTGGCTACATAGTTTCAGGTTGCTTGAATCCTTCTCGGTAATTAATGCAACGCTAAAAAATATGAACAAGAAAAAATAAATGACACTTGCTACCCATGGCTTTTCATAAATCATAACTTGCATGTACATGGATATCATTCGTATTATTCTTGCATGAACTTGTAAAAAATATATAGCTTTTCTTAAAAATAGCATAATAGTTCATAAATTGACATGTAAGAACCCAAGGAATGCAAAGCATGAGTTTTAGTGGATTACGACAATGAGATTATATCACAAAGCTTAATATAATATAGTACATGGATCCCTACATACCTTAATTGCTCCTGAATCATGGTTAGATTTTTAGTTAAAGGTATGGGGTGTTACATCATATATGTGTTGTTGGGCTTCTTCTGCTTGCAGATAGTTACATTGATTCTTATTATTGTCATCTAGAAGCCTTGTCAGTCTATGATTCATGTTACATAGTTTAGATATCACAGTTTGGGGTGTGACAAACACTGTATCAGAGTAGGTCTTCCCTAAGGGTATTTGTAAGCCATGTCTAGTAAAGTCTTGATTATGAATGTATAGCGTGCCATATTTATAATCAAGAGGCTACAGGACATTCAGGTTGTTACCTTTCTTGAAATCTAGATCATGCGGTTAGAGCAGATTCATAAGTATTTAAACTTCGATTTCTCACTTTGCTTTCCTTTTCAATAATGTCGATATGGAAGAAAGGCACAACTGGTAGAGAATTTAACAGGGACGCCGGAGAAGCTACTAGTCATTTTTTCACCCCTCCCCCCAATATGAATCCTAGAACTGAAATGACACCAGAAAGGAACATGAGTTATTTTATGAAAGGAGACCCATCGATGGAAAAGGATTTGTTCATAGAAAAGGAACAACCCATAGAGGAAGATCCATTCTAAAAAGAAACCCCGTTGCCATTTGTAACTAGTAAGTCCGTAAGTTGAACACTAAGAATGTGCCTTCTGTAAAAAAAAATATAGTCTAGTGAAGTGATAATGTAGAAGAAAACGACATAAGAAGACAAGGGAAGAAGTAAAGGCAGGATACCACCCATTTATTTCAGTCCTCAGATTTATACCGACACTCATGTGATACAATACCTCATTTTTAGTTATATATTGAATTTTTATATATCTTGTTAGATTTTATTATTGAGACAGATTATGGCTAGTATATTGCAGACTTCATAAAAGGATGGTTAAAAAGTTATGGCTAACCTATTATGATTTTGTATAAATAGAAGGTCATGAGAGGCCGTATTGATATTGTTATGCTGTTGTGTGGTTCTATGCGGCTTTGGGCATTTTTTTGGGTTGTTTGAATGGCTTTGGATAGTCCTTTTTACAAAGGAAACTATGCAAAAAAATTTGGTAATCCCAAGAGTTAGAATATACCTCAACATTGATGAATGTTCTTAAGGGGGAAGGATGTTACACCACGGATTTTTCCACATTAAAGTCGCATGATAAGTTAGTCAACGCAAGTTCAAAAGAAAATTTCTTGAGATTAAAAGAGATTTAGTTTATTAAGATAAATGTTTATAATAGTCTATAAATAATATTAGTAAGTGGCGAAAGGTTTGGAGGGTGAATGAATCAATGAAAGATGAGTTCCGTCAAAAGTCGGTATGTTGGGAATACGATAACTTGTACTTTTGGGTGATATTTGGGGTGCTTCACATGCTAATAAAGTAACGATATGAATTATTTTAATAATATAATAGTCTCTTGTTAATTTTGGAAGTCAAACGAGTTGTAATGCGAAAGTCCACGAGGGCCGTCACAAGTTAAGTTTGTAAATTGCACTGAAATTTGGGTAAGATGTCCGGATCCTTTATCTCAATTTAATTTGAGTTATGGGGTAATCCACTAACCAAATAGAAGGTATACGAGTCTAGTGTCCATCACATTTAACCATTTGTCTATACTGACATCAGAGTAAAGAGATATTCACATTTCCATTCAAGGATGCATACTTGTCGTGGGAACAACGATCATAGTCGGCAGCTTTATTTTTCCCCTCTATATATGCCTATCCTTGGATGAAATTTCCGTCATTTCATCACCATAAAAGACCAAATAACTTTAAGTAATATTCTCAAACCTTCTCCCACCAACGTGAGATAAAATCAATCAATTTCAACATGGAGAACAACATGGCAATAATGGAATTATGATTTCTAAGTTAATTTGCCTCTCAGATAAGAAATTCACCTTGAATTAACTTCGAGTTTGGAGTGATTTTGTTCATTTAAGGTAGATTTTAACTTTCTTTTGATCTCTTTGAACATCTACAAGTAATAAATCCTAATAATTGGTTGAAAACCCCATTGAATAAGTTCTTATAATTCTTTAAGAAACTTCAATGAATAAAGCTTAGTTGTTTGGACTATTTTGTATGGTTATGGTGTGTTGTTTGGAGATGTGAAGTTGTGGATACACTAATAAGGAATATTAGGAGTAAAGGTGAAGAAAAATGGTAGTCTTGAAGGAAGAAATTGAACTACAAAAGATCCTACGAACATGTGTTGCAAGTTGTTCGACGAAATGCAACGAGTATTCCTACAAGCTATGGACTTGGAATTGATCCCAAATTGATCATACAATGTAGGTGATTGTTTGTAAGATATTCAAGGACTTACGGAACGTGGAGAACTTCATCGTTGAGGTATGTAGGGCTTTTCTCTTGTTTTCTTGGCATAACTAGATTTCAAATGCGTTTTCTTGAAACGTTATCCTAATAAATTATGTAGGATCACATCCAATAATGAATGAGCGAATCTCTACTTCCTATATGATTTGTATCGAAGAACTCTTTTCATGTTTCTATATTCTGTTTGCAATCATTTGAAAGGTTTTTCGTTAAACATGTGTCGATGGAATTCCAAATTAGTCGACTTTATTTCTTCTCATTAGCAGCTCATATTGCAATACTTCCATCTATTTTATATCCTCCTCACCTATTGATTGAGGAAGTTATTTCTTATAGTAACCTTCATATTGAAGTGAATCAAGGATATTGCATCCGAATGAGTTAATCTTTATAGCAAGTGTAATCCGTACCAAGTGTACCTTATATTATTTACTGCATTGAATTTTTTGATCGAATAAAGGCATTCGTTATAGAATATTAATTGTTAAATTGAGCCGAAGATATTGCATTCTATGAAATTGAGCCCTACTTTGATGTCATCTATATCGAATGTTAATCATTACCACCTAGCTCTCATGTTTTGTGTATTATATATTATGATAGATGCCTCCACAGTGAGGAATGATTTTACGAGCATGTATTTACATTTATATCAGGGTTATGGGTTCCCACAGTGGCTTTGTTCTGAGTTTCAGGTTATCTCTTCGTACCTCTTCTTATGTTGTCTATATCTCTTACGTTTATGTTTACTGCCTTACATACTCGGTACATCTTTCGTACTGACGTACTTTTTGTGCGCTCTGATCAAGCCCACAGGTACAGATAGATAGGTTGGTCTGCCACCCCTGGTAGGATACCGGATGTTCAGCGGTTGGTCGTTGCACTCCATCTCTGTGTGCTTGTTGATAAGAGTCTTGAGTAGGAATGCATACATATATGTATATTATAAGTATAGGATATGGGTATGTCGAGGTCCCGACCCGACCAGTTGATGAATATTAGTGCTCTTAGATTCTTACAGACTATTAGTCAGTGAACATAGTGTTTTGCTTGGCCTTGCCTGCCTTTCGGATAGTCATTTTTCTTTGTTGTGGTCTTTTTTGCCCTAGTTATGTATATATGTGTTGTTGGGATTTTTTTTGTTTGCAAGTGGCTATATTGATTCTAATTATTGCTATCTTGCTACCTATGATTCATGTTACAGGGTTGAGATATCATAGTTGGTTCGCTCGGCCCTTCGGGTGTTGGTTTCCGACCACACCCCCTAATATTAGGGTGTGACAAACTTGATATCAGAGCAGGTCTGTCTAAGGGATGTCTGTAAGTAGTGTCTAGTAGAGTCTTGATTATGAATGTATAGTGCGCCATATTTATAATCAGTAGGCTACATGATGTTTAGGTTGTTGATTTCCTTGAAATCTAGATCGTGTGGTTAGAGCAGAGTCATAAGTATTTAAACTTCTATTTCTCACCTTGTTTTCCTTTTAAGTAATGCCGATATGGAAGAAAGGCATAGCTGGTAGAGAATTGAACAGGGATGCCAGAGAAGCTACTAATCGTTTTCCACCCTTTAATATGAATCCTAGAACTGAAAATGACACTAGAGAGAAACATGAGTTAATCTATGGAAGTAGACCCATTGATGGGAGAGGATCTGTTCATAGAAAAGAACTCGCCTATGGAGAAAGATTCATTGTAAGAAGAAACCCCATTACCATTTCAAACTAGCAAGTCTGTCAGTTGCACACTAAGTATGTGCCTTCTGTTAAAAGCACTCTAGCGAAGTGATAACATAGAAGAAAACGACACAAAAAGACAAGGTAAGATGTGAAGGTTAAATACCCCCCCCCCCCATCTGTTTCAGACCTCAAATTTATACCGACACTCATGTGAGACAATACCTCTTTTCCAGTTATATTTATTGAATTTTTATATATCTGGTCAGATTTTATTATTGAGACAAATATGGTCAGTATGTTGCAGACTTCATCAAAGGAAGATTAAGGTAAGTTATGGCTGACCTATTATTATTTTTGTATAAATAGACGATCGCAAGGGGCCAAATTGATATTGTTATGCTTCTCTCAATCTACTAGGAGTTAGGGGGTGATCCACCTACCAAACCGAAGGCCTATGACTCTAGTTCCTAGTGCATTTAACATTTCATCGAAATGTCATCCGAATAGAGAGATATTTGTATTTTCGTCCAAGGGTGCAAACTGCCGCGGGAACAAGCGAGCATAGTTGGGGGCTTTATTTTGCCCCTGTATATATGCATAGCTTTCGACGAAATTTCCTTCATTTCTTCATCATAAAAGACCATAAAACCCTAAGTAATATTCTTAAACCTTCTTCCATTGATCGCAAACACACCTAAGAGCAAACCAAATAATTTCAACTTGGAGAACAACATGGAAATTACGGAATTGTGATTCCTTCGCTAATTTGCTTCTCGGATAAGAACTTCATCTTGAAATAACTTGTAGTTTGGAGTGATTTTAATTTTAACTTATACAAGTAACTAAATCCTAAGAATTGATTGAAAACCCCATAGAATAAGTTCTTATAATTCTTTAAGAAACTCATATGAATATGGCTTAGTTGTTGGACTGTTTTGTAATGTTTTAGTGTTTTTTTTGGAGCTGTGAAGTTTTGGATGTATTTATAAGGAAGATTAGGAGTAAAGGACAAGAAAAATGGTAGTCTTGAATGAAGAAATTGAACTACAAAAGCTCCTACGAACTTGCGCCCTCAAGTTGTTCGACGAAAAGCTTCAATGAGTATTCCTATAAGATATGGACTCAAAATTGATCCCAAATTAATCATATGATGTTGGTGACCATTCGTAAGATATTAAACGACTCGTGGAGCGTGCATCGTTAAGGTATGTAGGGCTTTTCTCATCTTTTCTTAGCAAGACTAGATTTCAAATACTTTTTCTTGAAACGTTATCCCGATAACTTGTGTCAGGATCACATCCAATAATGAATTAGATAATCTCCACTTCCTATATGATCTGTATCTAAGAACTCTTTTCACATTTCTATATTTCATTGGTTATCGTTTGAAAGGTTCTTCGTTAAACATGTACTGATGGGATTCCAAAGTAGTTAACTTTTTTTTTCTGTTGATCCAGAAAGTTGTAAAGTAACCTTCATGTTGAAGTGAATCAAGGGTATTCGATCCGATTGAGTTAATCTTTATAGCAAGTGTAATCCGTACCAAGTGTACCTTATATTCTTTACTCCATTGATTTGTTGATTGAAGAAATATGCTCATTATAACATATTGATTATTGAATTGAGACAAAGATATTGCATTCTATGGAATTGAGTCCTAATTCGGATGTATTATATATCGAATGTTAATCATACCACCCAACTCTCATGTTCTATGTATTATATGCTATTATAAATGCCTTCACAGTGAGGAATGATTTGAAGAGCTGTATTTACATTCATACCAGAGTTATGGGTGCCCACAGTGGCTTTGTTCTGAGTTTCAGGTTGTCTCTATGTACCTCTTCTTATATTATCTATATCTTTTGCATTTATGTTATGTTTATCCTTTACCGCCTTACATACTCAGTACATCCTTTGTACTGACGCCCTTTTTGTGCACTCTGATCATGCCCACAGGTATACATAGACAAGTTGGTGTGCCATCCCTGTAGGATACCAGATGTTCAGCAGTTGGTTGTTGCAATCCATTTCTCCAGGGTTGTTGGTCATAGTCTTGAGTAGGAATGCATACATGTATGTATATTATGAGTATGTCTATGGGTACGTCGAGGTCCCAACCTGACCAGTTGATTCATATTAGTGCTCTTAAAGGCTTACAACCTATTAGCAGTGGACATGTGTTTTGTTTGGCCTTTCCGACCTTTTGGATAGTCATCTTTCTTGGTTGTGGCCATTTCGACCCTAGCTTATGCATACATGTGTTGTTGGGATTCTTTTGCTTGCAGGTGGTTACATTGATTCTTATTATTGTTATCTAGCGGCCTTGTTGGCCTATGATTCATGTTACAGAGTTCAAGTATCATAGTTGGTTCACTAGGCCCTTCGGGTGCCGGGTGCAGCTGGTACCGGCCACACCCCCCAAGGTTGGGGTGTGACAAGTTGCACCATCTACAGGACTCAATGAAGGGAGATCAATCAATAGACCACCATGTTTCAATGGAGAACACTTTGCACTGTGGAAAACCACATGGAGATGTATTTAATGGGAGTGGACTATGATCTCTGGTTAATCACCACATGAGACCACTTGTCCCAACTACAACCAGACCTGATGGCTAAAGGAGAATTAAAAAGAAAGAAGAATTGTATGTTGAAGATTTAGAAAATCACTGGTAATCTCCATTGCAGACTTTCTTAAAAGTGTTTCACACTTTATTAAGAACTGATTTGGACCCTTATCCGGATACTATATAGGGAAAATTTCTCAAATGACTAGCTTATTGTATGTTCCTACCAGTTGTAACTACCCTTTTTAATATTACAATTCGTAGCAACAAACCAGCTGATTTGTGTATGTTTTCGGAATGTATTTGTTGTCAGCAAATACATGAGCATACGGTAAAAAAGGGAACAACTTCCTTTATTTTAGCCTCTAACCGTGGTGATATTAAATGTGAAATCAATATATTTTTTTACACAAAATTAGCTGTAATATTCCCTTTGCTTACACGTTTCTCTTCTTCCATTCATTCTTCAACAGTCAAAAACGTAAAAATTCAAATTTCAAATTAAATCTTCAACACATCTGAAAATATAGTAACAAACACAAACACACCAATCATCAGGTAATTCAGTGCAAAAACACCGTTTTTGTTTTCACTAATTTGGTCTATTCAATATGTATTTAATATGTGATTTCAATTATTTTCTTGGATCATAATGTCAAAGTTGTTTTATTCTTCTGTTTTTTTTTATTTCTATCTTCATCACTGATATTCGAAAATAATAATGTAATCTCATTCTAAACGTGTGAATGAATGAATAATACTTTTGAAAATTTTGGTTGAAAGTATGTTAATGTACATGAATGGTTAGGAATCCAAAAAAAGGATCCATTTCATATCTTTTATTTTTCTCACGCTAAACTATGTGTTTCTGAACTAAGTTTCATACCAGTAGCAATTTATGCTAAACTAAATATTTCTGAAGTGTAACAGTATGTGTATGTTATATTCTAATATGTTTTCTCTTTTACATGTTCCAATAACTTGTCGAAGTTTTCATCAATAACATTCACGCCAGTGTGATGAGGCGGTCGGTAGATATACTGTAAATTGCACACCGCTGGTCTTATGGATCTAAACTATGTATTTCTTTTCTGTAATTCAATATCTAAACCATGTATTTCTGAACAAATGTAAACTGAAACTATCTAAACTATGTATTTTTATAATATCCAATCTATTTTTTGAATGCACTGTCTAGGTTATGTATTTATAACCCATGTATTTATGAACAATCTAAACTGAACTATCAAAACTATGTATTTTTAAAATATCTAAACTATGTATTTATGCACTATCTAAACTATGCATTTCTAACTATGTATTTCTGAACTATTTAAACTATGTATTTCTCAACTATTTTTCATATCAGATTCAATTTATGCTAAACTATGTATTCTGAAGTGTAATTCAATATGTGTATGTTATATTTGAATTATTATTGAGTAATTCTAATTTGTATAAATTATTCAAATTTGAACGTGAATCTTATGTAGGGCATACATATTACAGGTTCTATGTTGACAAAGTGATTCAAGGAATTTATTTTATTTTTGTAAAATGGTCAATATTTCATCGTTGATTAGACACTCTGATATTTGGAACGACGAGAATAAATACGTCAATTTCAAAATCGATGTTGTGACTTTCAAGGAGTATTCGACGTATGAGGAATTGTTACAAACAATTGCAACACAATTGAATTTGGACATGAAAATGAAAAACATAAGCATAAAATACATGGTTGAAGGTGATTATATTCCAATGGAAATTCACAATGACATGGGTGTTAGGGTGTATGTGGAACTGAAGAAAGAGAACAAAGCATTACCGATGTACCCATTATGTATCATTACAACTGATAGAAGCATTGAGATATGTATATCAAATGAGAGTTGTGTTGAAGGTAATTATTTGCAAATCGGATACACGAATCAAACAGTTGGTTCGCATGATTTTGCATCATCAAGTTGTGGAAAGGATGATTTGTTATTCGAAAACAACAAGGGTATGGTTATGGATGACAAGAACCAAAAAGTAGTTGTCGTCAATCAAGTATACAAGGATAAAGATACATTAAAATCTGGGATGGTGAATTATGCAATTACGAGCAGGTTAAACTATCGGACAGAAAGGAGCAATGCACTAAGGTACCAAATGTGCATTTGTTTATGTATTTGCAACTGTGTGTTGTTATGTATTTGAACAGTGACATTGTATGTTTGTTAATTTGTACGAGTGGAAGTATTTCTCAGCATGTGTATGTTTATTATAAAGTAGAATCAATACTGATTTGTATGCATTTGTATTCATAAATAATGTATTTGGTCTGGTTTGCATTTGGTTAACTTAATTACATATGGTAAAGTTACTCATCTGTCATTTGTATTAATAAAACAAGAATTAATACATTACTGATGTATTTTACATTAATGTGTTTTTTTTTATTTCTTTTGTTTTTTTTTTTGTTGTAGCTACACTCTTGTGTGCGTATCAGTAGAGTGTGATTGGAAATTCAGGGCGTCAAGTGTCGGTAAGTAAGGAATGGTTAGAGTTAGGGAGTTTCAAGATAAACATACATGTCCATTGAAGGAAAAGGTTTATTCCCAATGCCAAGCTACAAGTCGGTTGATAAGTGGGATTGTCAAACCAAAAATATCAAATCATAAGAGGAAATATACGCCTAAAGACATTGCGGAGGACGTGAAAAATGATTTCGGAATGGATGTGTCATACATGGTTGCATGGCGGGCCAAAGAAAGGGCGATGAACGATTTAATGGGTGAACCGACTGATTCTTATAAAAGACTACCTGGATATCTATACATTTTGGATAAAACTTACCCGGGTTCACATATCAGAATGCATAAAACCCGCGAAAATGAATTTCTGTATGTTTTTATAGCACTATATGCATTTATCAAAGGCTTTGATTATTATCGGCCAACTGTGGTGGTGGATGGAAGCCACTTAAAAACACCATACAATGGAACTTTTGTCTCGGCAAGCACATTAGACGGTGCAGGTATGTCAAAAAAATGCATATTAATTTGTTATGTCAATGTATATTTTATATGTTTTGGACAAATACAAAATGTATTATATTTTTTTTCTTCTTAACTGTATCTCCAGGCAGCATATTTCCCTTAGCATATGGTGTGATTGATTCTGAGAATGACAGATCATGGACGTGGTTTTTTAAGCGTTTCAGAGAATCATATAGGAATCAGAGAGAATATGTGTATCGTATCAGATAGGCATGAAAGTATAAACAAGGCTCTTTGTCAGATTTATCCAGAAGTTGCACATTATGCATGTATTTGGCACCTGTGGGGTAATGTATGTAAGAAATACAAAAAGTGCCATGATGTGCTGAGTCTTGTTTTTAATTCCATGGCAAAGGCATACACGCAGGATGATTTCGATGAGTTAATGGGAAAGGTTCAAAAGATAGATATGTGCGTGGCAGAGTGCTTGGAATCGGCTGGTAGAGACAAGTAGGCTAGATTGTATGCATCTGTTAACCGAGGGTGGACAAGTGACTTCTAACATAGCAAAGTGCATTAACTGACATCTTCTAGCAGCTAGAGAACTGCCTATATATGACTTTATCGAAGAAGTTAGAAGGATGTTTGGGAGATGGAATTACAATAACCGGAGAAATGGAACATACACATTCACTACACTCGGTAAAAAGTTTCAGGAGATGCTATAAATCAACTGAGTATCTATGTCTACGAATGACGGTATGTTTCATTTTAATGCGTGTTATAATTTATTTGACAAACTTGTACTTGTACTAATCTGGTGTTTCTACACATTATACATTTGTGTATTTGGTATGCATGAACAGTTAGTGTTAATGTAAATTATGATGATTCTTTGAAAACTGATATGTATTTGTTTAATTATTTGTTCATTTATTTTAAAATTCTGATTGATCCAATAACAAATATATGTAATATTTATTTTTGCAGGTAGAACCGTCAACAAAATTTGTGTACACAGTACATGATGGAGGACGACGATTCATTCTTAATTTGAATAGAAAAACCTGTCGTTGTCGTATGTTTCAACTAGATGAAATCCCCTGCCCGCGTGCATGGGCTGTCATTAAAAAGAAAAATCTGGTTCCTGAGGATTATTGCTCTGATTTGTTCAAACCGGCGACTGTGTTGAAGACATATGATATACCTGTGGATCCTCTACCCGAAGAGCGTGAATGGAACATTCACAACCACATCTTGGAGGATGTGGTTTTGCCCCCAAGATACAAGAGACCGCCTGGTAGGCGAAAGAAGATGTGTGATAAGCCCTTAAGTGAATTGTTGTTTGGAAAGGGCAGACATGCTTGTACAGTACTTGTGGACAACTTGGGCACAACAAACGTTCATGCAGTTTTGAGCCTCTGAGGAAGTGAATTTTTCTTGTGTTCCTATCAATTTAACTTTTTTACCGAAGATAGATTCGTTATTTAAGTATTTGAACACTTGTGTCAAAAACTTCCATTGACACTTGTTGTAGTATTATATAAATTTTTTCAATGAAATGAATGTCCCATTCAAAATGATCTTAATTCAATTTTTTTTTTTGCACGATACGTACGGTGTTTTTTTCAACATCAAAAAATAATGCGTACTTGGTAAAATAACATACATGTTATATCTGTAAAAATGACAAAGTTGTTTCTACTTTGGATTTTTTTTTTGATTAGATGATCGTAGTTGAGCTTGTAATGTCAACTTAAAATTATGTATTTATTGGCCTTCTGAAAATTGTATAAAGTGTAATAGAACATACATGGTTTTTGTGATCACGGTGTTTGAAATTACACGGTAATGTTCATGTATTTTTAACACAATAAAAGGTAACCCATGTTCCGGTATGAAAATGGTGTTGTCTATTCAACCTCGTAGCACAGCATATGATACCTTTTATTGTGAACCTGGGGAATTAAACATACATATTTTGTGAACCTGGTGATTAAATGTATTTGTGGATTCATGGTGTTGCATTTTACTATATTTTATCCAAACTTCAGATTTATTTGACAGTATATGGAACTAAGTACTTCAAACATATTGAACATAAAACCATTGAGATTTCTTGGTTAAATTATAATTATCCAACATAATTCAAAATACATCTAAAAACATCAGATTTTTTGTTGTAAAGAAAAAACGGACAAAAAACATCGAATGCACGAATAGTATTTATCAAACATCAATTGCATCTACAGTGTCGTAATCGATTGCTGGCCTAATCGGTCTTGGTGGAACTTCATTATCACTCTCTGCATTGTCAACAACCTTGCCTTCAGCGTAGTCCCACAATAGTGCACCATATTTCATACGCTGCATGTGTGCATCAATGACATCTGGAATCCTTTCACCTGATGTCAAATACTCAGCATACGTTGCCGCAAAAACACCACAGTCCCTAAAAAACAAAAAATAAAATAAGAACTTGTATTAGAAAATATATGTTTCAAGTTCTAAACAAAGTATATCAAGTTCAAACAACTCATGTATTTTAGAAGAATAACAAATTGATATGATATATCATGTATTTGTTACTCTATGATATTTTAAAAAGTGTATGTCTACAACTTACGTGCTACCAGCAGTTTGTTGCGGCAGATTATCAACATAGACAACTTCAAAGATATCAATTTGTCCCTTATCCGCATATGCTGGGTCTTTCACCAAATCTATGCTTTTTTGATTTACATAGAATCCATCCAAATGTAGGAAATGTGGCATCAGTGTTGCAAGATTTTTTATTTCATTCCCAACAACTGCATTGTGCCCGGCTGATCGATACGAGTTGTAAACATACAGACGCCTGTACATTTAAAAAAACAAATAATAAGAAGAATTCAGCGGTAAAATAATGAATTAAAAACTAATGATAAAATATTTAATTCATCATTAAAAATACCTGTCCTTGAATGAAAGGAGTACCAATAACGATTGATTTTCTTCTTGTATATTCACCGATATTAGCACATTGTCAACGGTATGCCACGGGACATTGGCAATAAGCCTGTGGCTTTAACATACTCAATCAATACTTTCTCTTCATTTGCCACATTTGTCTGTGTTTCAACATTGTGATATGCATGGTGGACCACATCAATTTTATGCTTGAATAGGAAGTCAACAGTGGTGAAGCTGAAATTGTTCCTTTTATCATACTTTCCTTTCTTCCGAAAGTAATAGAAAATGACGTCAATGTGCTGGAATTGTTAAAAAATATATAAATTAGATCACAGTCAAATACATAAAAAGCATTGTAGTAGCAGAAATATGAATTTCAGAACCTCTCTGTATTTTAAGAAAACAGAGCAGACGGAATGTCCTTAAATACATCCATCTTTGTATTTTACAAATACACAGCAGGTAAGATACACAAAGTGCATGTGTAAAACAACTAGTTGATAGGCATATCATTGCTGGGAAAAATCGATAACAGGTAAAACCAGTTCTTATCATTGACAGTTGTGATGCCAAAATTGAATTTAACTCCATTGTCAAAAACTGCCATTTTCTTTTTGTAATGGTCTTCGTAGTTCTTTCTGCGGCAACAAAAAAAAAAACAAATACATACACTTTTACACGAAAAACATGCAGAATCACTATATGTTAAAACTGGGAGAAAAATACATACTTGCTATCGTGCCTCACAAGCAGACCGTTTCGGAGCCAAGTACGGTATTCATTCACAATCTGTACATCAAGTGGACCAGTAATGGGATCTATCTGGAATGGATATTTTTTATCAAACCCATGTCCATGATTCTTGCCCGAACTACTACCTATGTAGTTGGTCTTTAAACATTAAAAGTTGCGTATTAAAAAAACAAACAAGTAAATTAAAAAGTAGATATATACCAAAATCTGTCACAAATGGTGAAGACTTGTATTTACTGGGGCGTGTAGCTCGTGTGACTGATGGATGTAACATGATTTCTTTCCCTGGGGTTTGGCTTGGTAAATACTCATCAGGCAACAACCACTGAGACAACGACTACGCGTTACAAACATGTTGTCTGGGGTTCCTCTAAGACAGTTGAGCTGGTGTTTTCCTCGGTTTTTTCTGTGTGAACTTGTTCGTCAGTCATTTCTGATTCTGCTATATTTGCTAGCACCTGTGCGATCATCTACTCAAAAAAATACAAAAAAGAAACATTATTCAATCACTTGTATGATACATTTTAAAACTGAAAAAATGGGTTAATCAGAATTCGTTGTTATCGAACCTCGGAATTATTTGAATCATCAGAACATTTTTGCTTTTCCATAGTATGTTTCCCCGAACGTTCAACCGAAGTCTTCGGTTCTCCTGAAATATCACCTCCTTCGGCAATCTCTTCGGTTGAAGCTTCCATTGTATCGCCGCTCTCATTGCCAATATCAACTTGAATAACCGGTGCAATACCCTTTTCCTTAAAAAAAAAACAGTCCAATAGTCTATAAAAATACAAGAATTTTATAGATAAAGAACTATATAAAATACATAAATACATGAGAAAGGTATTTGTTTATGATGTCCAAAGTAGTAAACAAATACATAAAGGAAACAGTGAACAATCATACTGTCAAACAAAAAAATACATGACACTACTCTTTGTCATATTAATATCAAATACATAATATTTTAAATGCCAGTAGCTACCAAATTTTCAGCATACCTGGATTATATTTTTAAAAAAATAAGATATAAGAATGAGTAAAAAAATAGCTCTGTTGGATCCACCGGACGTTCAACCGAAGTCTTCGGTTCTCCTGAATGATCACCTCCTTCCGCAATCTCTTCGGTTGAAGCTTTCAGCGTATCGCCGCTATCAGTGCTAATACCGACTTGAATATCCGGTGCAAGACTCTTCTCCTTATAAAAACATAGGCCAAAGTATATAAAAATATATGAATCTAATAGATAAAAAACAATATTAAATACATAAATACATAGAAAGTATTTGTTGATGATGTCCAAAAGCAGTTAACAAATACATAAGGGGAACATTCAACAGTCATGCTGTCAAAGAAAACAGTACACAAAAAAAATACATGACACTACTGTTTTTCATATCAATAACAAATACATTTAAAATAAAATACCTCTGTTGGGTGCACATCACCCGTATCAGTCTCCATGTGAATATCGTCACCATGGTCCATGTAATCATCAGCTTGTTGATGTAAGTTGCCATCATGTAAAGGAACATGAGTTTCACTGTCATCATCCTAAAAAAATAATATGTATTTGTTAGATACATATGCTTCCTACTTCACATTAAATGCAATCGTTTGATTATGTATTTATTGATTTGTTTACCTTTTCTGAGTTTTGTTTCCCTTTGACATGTTTCAAAACCTTTTTGAAATTTTTATCAATAGTTTTGCGAAGATCCTTGAGCTCAGGAAAAACAACCTTGAATTCAGCAAGCACCTAAATGGTAAAAACAACAAATTAAACGTAAAAATCCTCATTTGTTGTAGTTTGATGAATATCAAAATAAAATTAGAAAACTTACTTCCTGCTTAAATTGATTAAGTTCCTGCCTCAAACTTGTGAGGTCAACTGATTTGCTGGTCTATACGTCGTCAACAGGAACGCTGGTGGACACTTGGAGCAGCTTTTTCTTTTTCCTTTGATTGAACTGGCTTATCTACCACCGAAGCAGATTTTTTAGATGATTGACTAACTTTATGTTTTTTTGGGATTGTGGTTGGTGACTTCTCAACAAGCAATGCTGCCGTCGACATCTTCCTGGGCTTCTTGTGCGGTGGAGATTTTGAAGCATCGTTCTTTTGAGTTTTCTTGGCAGCGGCAATATGGGGAGGTGTTGTGGTAAAATTTGCATATTCATTTTCCTCTTCTTGGTGTGTTTGGGGTGGTGGTGCACGTCTGTTGACCAAGTATGCACGCAGACCAAACTTCTCAACCTCTGATATGGTCGGAACAATGTTGTTGAATTTACAACTATTCTCCTGCACATAATTTATTGTGAACTGTTAGTTCCGAACCACTCTGTATTTTAAAAATACACAGCAGACCGAGATTGCTGAAAAAAATAGGTACTGTGTATTTTACAAATACACAATATCAAAAATATGCCAAAATGCACGTGTAAAAAAACTAGTTGATAAGCATATATTTAATGTAAGTGTTTTACCTCACCGTCCTTAAACATGCCCAACATCAAGTAGTTAACAGATGGCTTTGGGTTCACTGTTCTCCAGTTAAACATTCTTGGGATTCGGCTTTCGGTTTTAACCATTAAATTAGGGTCAACATTAGAGTAAAACTCATATATCTACACTTGCATAGCAAAAGGGAAACCCCGTAGACAATAAAATTGCTTCGGCTTGTCCATCTTGTCGTGAATACTCTTAATCAAATCATCAAATGCTTCCTTACCCCAAGTATATTCATTGTACTGTCCACTCTCCACCAAGTAAAAATGATGTCTTGGGACTGTGACGTTCCTCTTTTCACTTGAGAGTATGTAATTGTGAATGAAATACAGGATAGCAATCTTTACAGCATCTTCATCTGCGTTATCACCAACACCTCAATCCTTGTCTTCAAAACACTTATTTAAAGTCATCTTTAAAACACTATTACCAGAACCACCGAAATATTCATCCACCAATCTGTTAGAACCCTCGTCAAAAACAATTTCATCCCCGTAACACTTCAAGCCAGTAATTAACTGCAAAATCAAAAAGACCGAATGTCAACTCCGTCCCATTAATATCGATAACAAATGCATCGCTATTACTACACTTCAATTCCCTAACCATAAAACACCTAAATAATGACCCTGCACCTCGGTGTCAACTTGCATCTACATATATTTTCCAAAAACAGTCTTGGAAAATAGCTTGAATTGTCTATCGGTCAGTTTTTCCTTCAACTCATCTATAATGTTATGGTTCATATATGAAGCATAACGTATCGGTTGAGTAGGGGGGACGTTTAGCCAGGAATTTGGAGGCCTGAAAGCTTGAATATAATGGCAACACATGAGATACAAAAAAAACATACGAATGCTATCCCATATGAATTGTTCAGATCAATAAATACATGGAAACAAAAAACAGTCATTAAGATGTTTAGATGAGAAAGTTGAACAAATACACCTTTTATCTGACACATACACATGCCTGCTTTCTAAAACATACATAACCAGCTATTATTTTGAAAAATTCCACAAATGTGACGAATTACAAATACATGATACATAGTTTTATATTTTGATATAAAAAATGGTTAGTGAAATACATGACACTATTTGTATGTATGTTTTATATACAAACTATCTCAAAACACAACAAAATAAATACGAATGCTATCCCATATGAATTGTTACAGATCAATAAATACATGCAAAAACACAGGTATTAAGATGTTTAGCTAACAAAAGTTGAACTAAAATACCCCTTTTATGTGGCATTTACACATGCATGCTTTTTAAAACATACATAACCTGTTATTTAAATTGAAAAAAATACACACATGTGAGGAATTACAAATACATGATATATAGTTCTATATTTTGATAACAAAAATGGTTAGTGAAATACATGACACAGATGTACGTAATTTTCATATATAAAACTAATTCAAACAATACAAAAAATACATACGAATGTTATCCCCTCTATTAATGAAATGTTTAGATCAACAAATACATGCAACTATACTTACGGATGCGGTAAAAAATACATGAATCATTAACCGAATTTGAGCAACATGTACAATATAATTTTATTCACAAAAAATATATACATATAATAAATGAAAAAAATAACTGCTTGTTCATAGTTAATTGTCATTCTCCGGCATCTGTCTCCTACAACATCTTTCCCTTTGCAACTATAAGCAACATCGGATGTTTTTCTCCTCTTTGTGGCAGTATCAAATTTTTTTTTTTTTTCAAAATTAACAGTTGAAGGATTTCTGATTCTGGAAGGATCATGGATTTTCTTAGATCTCCTTTCAGCAACAAATTTCTCAGCAAAAGCTGCATCAACATCGAGTTATCGCTGAAGAATACCCAAATCAAAAGAAGGGAAATCTAAATTTTGAAGAGTATGTTGGATACCTCTTGTAACCCTATCAGATGTGCTTTCATCCGCCATTAATTGAAGTTTTTCACTACTCAAAATGGGAAACCCTAAGCATTGAAAGTTATAATTTTTTAAAACAGTCAAGAATATAGAATTAAGTTGACTAAAATACACAAAAAATGTCACGACCCAACCCCGTAGGCCGCGACTAGTGTCCGTGCTAGGACACCCGTACGTACCCAATAACCCAAACCAGTAAATAAGCAAAATATACAGATACAGAAAGTCGAATGTCGTTACTAACTGTTGTAATAAACAGATATAGCGCGTGGAAGCCGATAAGACTATCCTAAAACATAGCAACCCAAAAAATATACACAACGAACATGTATGTCCTATAGACCTCTATAGAACACATCAGAATCATAAGACGGGACAGGGCCCCGTCGTACCCCTGAATAGCAAACATATGTACAATAGCAAAAGACTGTACCAAAACGTAGGCTCCGAACAATAGAGCACTCCAAGATAGCGGAATATAGTCCTAAGCAGGCGGACCAGCAAATCTGGCGTATGTACCTGCGCGGCATGAAAACGCAGCCCCCGAAGAAAAGGGGGTCAGTACAGAATATGTACTGAATATGTAAAGCCTCAGGTACATAAACAAAATCATAGTCGAAACAGAACTTGTAGAAAATGAGTGTAATATCCAGATTATCAAATGCATATTTCCAAAACATAAAGAACGTATGCAGAAACATATGCCATATCATATCCGGCCCCCGTCAAGGGACACGGTGAACAAAATGTGGTCGCCTACCCCGACACTGGCGCCACAACACATCATGCTCCAGAATAGGGAATAACCCCGTAACATAACATATCATGTCATATCAGAATGTGTGTACATGGCACAACATACTCCACAACCCATGTACAAGTAAACCTGCCCCCTCACATCGAGGCACGGCGAATAATGCAGTGGAATACGCTTGACAACATATCCTGGCCCGGGCTAAGTGAAGGAAGCATTGAGGCATCCACGAGTAGAATAGAGGGAAACTATATACATCATAGTATATTTACAAAGACTCGATAGAATAGTCCGAACGATAGGTCATTTAGAAAAGGAATTAGGCGAGAGCCATAGTACATACTTTTCGGATGTTCCGATGAATTATGTCAAAACAAAACTTTTTTTTGAGAACGTTTGTACATGTAAAATATATCATAGGACTCAATGGAATAGTTAAAATGATTATCTCTTAGTAGACGGAACAATAATCTAACGATTTCCTTTAAATATTGCTTGAAAACAAATTAAAAGCATAAAAGGAGAAGATTTGGAAATAGCGATCCCACCTCGGGTCAACAGAGGTAGCGCACCCAATTTACGTACATAAAGCTTTATGGAGCCACTTATGAAGGCTTTAGTGTAATTCGGTTCCATTTGGGCAAATTATAGATGCTTAGGCAATTATCTCTACAAGGTATGAAGTACTTAATTCAATTCTATTGAATGAAAATAAAAGGGCAAGTTCAAACTCGGATTTCTAGAAATAGAGTTGTCCCCGAGGCTCGTATCCAAACCTATTATGTCTAAGACATGCCAAAAGAAGTAAAGGTAAAGCTTTAGATACCTGTCGACGACTATCCGTGAATCCCTTTAGCCTCGTCGCTCTTTTCGCCTATTTATATAAAAGTGACGTTATCGTTAGTAACTATATTTTCTAGTTCTCCACTCTATAGTTCATTCTTCTATAGGACCTACATTCCAGTCTATATATATATTCTCACTTAAGTTTTCTATTATCTAGCATTTTGGCGAAAATTCGGCAACACTTCCCCTTATAGGTTCACCTATCAAAATTTCCAATTGTGTTCCTGTAGACACAGAAATACCAGCAACAATATATGGGCACACTTATACTTTCAATTCCTTCAATCCAATAAAATACGACAATATGATCGTATCAACACAATTCTAACTTGAACTTTCCAATCTTTTCGCCATATAGTTCGGGACAACAACAACTATAATTCTACTTAAAATTAACTATCATGCTTGATAAAAAATAACTCCTGCTCACGGTCCAGAACAGCAACATAACATTACCATTTACAAGTTCTTGTGATCAACACTTATCTATCATGTTTACAAAAATCGCAATAACTTGCAATTGTCCAAATCCAACCAAACAACAATAACACGTTTAGCAACATTGTCTATATAACCGCAAGAGACTATATTAACAACATACTAACTCCTACAACAGCCCATAACGACTTCAACTCCACTTTTTAACCAGCAATGTCTTCATTCTTATTTTAGAACCCATGACAACAACAATCAACATTCAAACTAAATTAGCCCATCCTTTTACATAAGACAGTCCACGGTTGGACTGTTTTTCCCACTTCCATATATATCATTTCTTTTACATCTTAACTCACATATTTACAATGCAAACAATACACCACAATGTCCATAACAATCAACAACTAAAGTATCACATAAAACAGTCCGTTAACTCGCTAAATCAACTCCTACACAGCTTCAACACAACCACATACAAAATTCCATAATTTTCATTCCTTTCAAACACACTACATCATTCAAACAATCCTTAATACATGTACAAGAAATTCAAACATTACTTCACATAATCCCTTCACACGGCTAACTTTAAATTTCAACAACAACATTCAATACCAACATGCACCATTTTATACATATTCACAATGCATCCAACTCATTCTAAATGTAAAAGAAACAACCAATTCTTACCTTGGATACTTGGCTCCAATTTGTGTCTTAAATCTTTATACTTATTCTTGCTTCTCCACCTCTATCTCCTTGTCTTCTCCTTAGAATTTTTTACTAAGCAACAAAACTGATTTTTTTTAAACCCCAATCTAGCCGTGAGCAGCCTATGGGCACTTTTCTGTTTTCTTGCTCTTGAGCTTTGTCTACCAACAAATGACTTGAAAATGGTCATTTGCACTACATCCAATTAAATATATATTATTCCCCATATTGCTACACATATTCCCCCTTTTGTTGACTCACTTTTGCACCTTGTTTTGTTAATTTCCAGATTTTGATTCCTTTATTTTTTTTATTTTTTTATTCGGGTGGGGCCCACATGGCCCCTTAGGCTTAATTAATTAATGAAGTGATTTAAATTTTAATCCCACTTAATAATCTAATCATAGTTGATTTACCCCTAATCTCCAATAATATCTTTATACCAATAAATTTTATACACAATTTATGTTTTAATTAAAATTGAAAAATTAACGATTTCTATTTCGTGTCCGAAAATAATTCCGCCTTTAACTTGAGTCGATTTGCTTGCGGATAATTCGTCGTATAAATGTACGGAGTATAACATCCTCCCCCCTTTAGAACATTAGTCCTCGAATGTCAAATTAATCTTATAGGGTCTTGTAAGTATTTTGGAGAAGGTTCCTTATATGGACAACACATATAACTTATTCATCAATTAGTATAATCAGTTACAGAATTTAAATTACCTGCAGACATAGGAAACAGGTGAGGGTACTTCTTCTTCATCTCCTCTTCAGCTTCCCAGGTCATCTCCTCCCTGTTATTGTTCCGCCACAGCACCTTAACGGAAGCTACTGTCCTTATTACGTAATCTCCTCACCTGGTGGTCGGTACAGTCATGAATGGGGTGTCACATGCACATTTATACCTTTACTACCATTTTGCTTACAAAACATTTCCCAAACGCTTATTCAAACTTACTCTTATTCCCAGGTTGCATTGCTCTATTTTCTTCTTCTCAGGCTTATTTTGCCTTAGTCTCCCCTGACTTCTTTAAGGTTTCTAATCACTCCACGTATTCTAATTTCCTTTAGGTTACCCCAAATTTCCCATTCTTCCCTTACTCCTATACTTGTGAAAATTTTTGTTTACTTCCCAGGGGGTCACCCATTCCAGAATTACTCTGGCCCTAGCACGCTTAACCTAGAAACTTTAGTGCATTTCGATACGTTAATGACGGTACGATTGTACCCACTTCCCCACACGACCTTTTTCACATAATTTAGGGCAAGTCGGGCTCTTAACAATCTCCGGTTAGTTTTCGTAGCGGGTCCCACTCCACGCCAGAGAGGGTTTTTCATTTCCCTGATTATGCATTTACTATATTAGTCCTCTAAATCTTCAATATCCATTTTTCATTAAATGTATGGCCACCTCAACGGTCTTATCCATTCCGGCTTTGTCCCAATGCTATTAATAACTAGGAGGGGAAAAATATATCACAAAGTAGAGGCTAGATCTGTCAATACACTTATATTACGAAAAAGACATTAGTATACCTGTATCCGCGTTTGGTAGCGCCTCCGGGTCCTGTCGACTAGTCAAGGCATAGATGCGGTTCGAAGGACCGCTCGAACTGGGAGCTCCGCCACGACCTCTGCGGCCTGCTTGATGTCGACGTACCCTGCCCCGCAGGGCGCATGGCTATCGAAGGAGATGATGACCCAGCGAATGATCTGGAAGGCTGCGCTGCACCTCCCAAATTACCCTTATACAGACACTCCCTCACAATATGGCCCTGGCGGCCACAAGAATAACAAGCACCTGTAGCACGGTATCACTCTCCAGGGTGGTATCTCCCACAATAAGAACACTGAGGCCTGGGTGGCCTCGTCTGACCGGAACTCATGTCTACCCGCGAACCTGAAACCCCGGAGCTCTGGCCTGCTCCTAAATACCCTGGGCTATCAAATCTCCTGCCTGAGAACTGCGGAGGTGTGCTCTGTGCTGGCTGGGAAGAATTCCTGCTAGACTGCTGCTGCTACTGAGGCTGCCTACTCCGAAATTCCTTAAAATACCCAGTTGATCTGGCCCTCTTGGGCTGTCTCCGATCCTGGCTCCTGTCGGGCCGATGTCCCCTGTGCCGATCCTCCATACCCTGGGCGTGCGCCTGTATACGGGCAATATCCATGCCAGGGCTGAGCGACCATCACCAAACAACTGTCGACCAAATAATGGTCTAGCCCCATAATATACCGGTGCATCCTGTCAGTCATAGTAGCTACCATAGCAGGTTCATACCGGGCCAATGAGTCAAACTCCAAACTATACTCTCGGACGCTGCGGCCTCTCTGTCCCAGCAATAAAAATCTGTCAGCCCTAGCCCGCCGTAACTCCGGAGGCAGAAAATGGCCAAGAAAAGCCTCAGTAAACTCATCCCAGACTGCTGGGGGAGCATCGTCGCCTCTGGATAACTCCCAGGACTCGTACCAATTAGCTGCTACATCATACAACCGGTATGAAGCCAACTCAACTGACTCGGTCGCAGAAGCCTTAATCAAGTGTAACGTACGGCGCATCTTTCTGATAAACTCATGGGGGTCCTCCTCGGGCTTTGTCCCAAAGAACTCTGGAGGATTACAGGTCAGGAACTCACGAGGTCTCGAACTGTCACGTCTGTCTGCATGACCTATCCCCAAGTCCGTACCTATGAACCTGCCCTGCTACCAGTCTGGTCAACAACTGGACCGCATCTCTCATAGCTCGATCCTCAGCCCCTAGCTGTGGAGCTGGGGGCTCATGCGCTAGAGCCTCTGGGGCTACTGGTGAAGCCGCCCCCTGATCCATAGTGGCAGCGGCTGGTGCTCCAGACTCCGCTGATGATGATGACATAGCAGAGTCTGCTGGCCGAGGCACAGTATCACGCATAATCTGAGCAAGGGTCCGAGTAACTTTCTAAGCCCGGCTAGTCTCTCCGGCCGCTGCTGACTTGCCCTTCTGGGCAGCTGTCGCCTTTTTCGGAGGCAGGGCTGAAAACAAAACAATTCGTTAGGGACGAATCATCCTGATAATATCGCTCTATCGCACGATCTAAGATTAGAAAGAAGGGTAGCATCCTAAAAGCCCTGTAGCCTCCTGTTTAGAGGTGTGGTGCACAAACCGATAAACAAGACCCTACTAGACACGTCCTGTAGACATTCCGAGGGCAAACCGCTCTGATACCACTTTTGTCACGACCCAACCCCGTAGGCCGCGACTAGTGTCCGTGCTGGACACCCGTACATACCCAATAACCCAAACCAGTAAATAAGCAAAATATAAAGATACAAAAGTTGAATGTCGTTACTAACTGTTGTAATAAACAGATATAGCGCGTGGAAGCCGATAAAGCTATCCTAAAACATAGCAACCCAAAACATATACACAACCCACATGTATGTCTACAGACCTCTACAGAACACATCAGAATCAAAAGACGGGACAGGGCCCCGTCGTACCCCTGAATAGCATACATATGTACAATAGCAAAAGACTGTACCAAAACGTATGCTCCGAACAATAGAGCACTCCAAGATAGCGGAATATAGTCCTAAGCAGGCGGACCAGCAAATCTGTCGTATATACCTGCGCGGCATGAAAACGCAGCCCCCGAAGAAAGGGGGTCAGTACAGAATATGTACTGAATATGTAAAGCCTGAGGTACATAAACAAAATCATAGTCGAAACAAAACTTGCAGAAAATGAGTGTAATATCCAGATTATCAAATGCATATTTCCAAAACATAAAGAACGTATGCAGAAACATATGCCATATCATATCCAGCCCCCGTCAAGGGACACGGTGAACAAAATGTGGTCGCCACCCCGACATTGGCGCCACAACACATCATGCTCCAGAATAGGGAATAACCCCGTAACATAACATATCATGTCATATCAGAATGTGTGTACATGGCACAGCATACTCCACAACCCATGTACAAGTAAACCTACCCCCTCACAGCGAGGCAAGGCGAATAATGCAGTGGAATACTCTTGACAACATATCCTGGACCGGGCTCAGTGAAGGAAGCATTGAGGCATCCACGAGTATAGTAGTAGGAAAATATATACATCATAGAATATTTACAAAGACTCGATAGAATAGTCCGAACGATAGGTCATTTAGAAAAGGAATTAGGCGAGAGCCATAGTACATACTTTTCGGATGTTCCGATGAATTATGTCAAAACAAAACTTTTTTTGAGAACGTTTGTACATGTAAAATATATTGTAGGACTCAATGGAATAGTTAAAATGATTATCTCTTAGTAGACGGAACAATAATCTAACGATTTCCTTTAAATATTGCTTGAAAACAAATTAAAAGCATAAAGGGAGAAGATTTGGCAATAGCGGGCCCACCTCGAGTCAACAGAGGTAGCACACCCAAATTACGTACATAAAGCTTTATGGAGTCACTTATGAAGTCTTTAGTGTAATTCGGTTCCATTTGGGCAAATTATAGATGCTTAGGCAATTATCTCTACAAGGTATGAAGTACTTAATTCAATTCTATTGAATGAAAAAAAGGGCAAGTTCAAACTCGGATTCCTAGAAATAGAGTTGTCCCCGAGGCTCATATCCAAACCTATTATGTCTAAGACATGCCAATAGAAGGAAAGGTAAAGCTTTACATACCTGTCGACGACTATCCGTGAATCCCTTTTGCCTCGTCGCTCTTTTCGCCTATTTATATAAAAGTGACGTTATCGTTAGTAACTATATTTTCTAGTTCTCCACTCTATAGTTCATTCTTCTATAGGACCTACATTCCAGTCTATATATATGTTCTCACTTAAGTTTTCTATTATCTAGCATTTTGGCGAAAATTCGACAGCACTTCCCCTTATAGGTTCACCTATCCAAATTTCCAATTGTGTTCCTGTAGACACAGAAATACCAGCAACAATATATGGGCACACTTATACTTTCAATTCCTTCAATCCAATAAAATCCGACAATATGATCGTATCAACACAATTCTAACTTGAACTTTCCAATCTTTTCGCCATATAGTTCGGGACAACAACAACTATAATTCTACTTAAGATTAACTATCATGCTTGATAAAAAATAACTCCTGCTCACGGTCCAGAACAACAACATAACATTACCATTTACAAGTTCTTGTGATCAACACTTATCTATCAAGTTTATAAAAATCGCAATAACTTGCAATTGTCCAACTCCAACCAAACAACAATAACACGTTTAGCAACATTGTCTATATAACCCGCAAGAGACTATATTAACAACATACTAACTCCTACAACAGCCCATAACGACTTCAACTCCACTTTTTAACCATCAATGTCTTCATTCTTATTTTAGAACCCATGAAAACAACAATCAACATTCAAACTAAATTAGCCCATCCTTTTACATAAAACCGGCCACGGTTGGACTGTTTTTCCCACTTCCACATATATCATTTCTTTTACATCTTAACTCACATATTTACAATGCAAACAATACACCACATTGTCCATAACAATCAACAACTAAAGTATCACATAAAACAGTCCATTAACTCCCTAAATCAACTCCTACACGGCTTCAACACAACCACATACAAAATTCCATAATTTTCATTCCTTTCAAACACACTACATCATTCAAACCATCCTTAATACATGTATAAGAAATTCAAACATTACTTCACATAAGCCCTTCACACGGCTAACTTTAAATTTCAACAACAACATTCAATACCAACATGCACCATTTTATACATATTCACAATGCATCCAACTCATTCTAAATGTAAAGAAATAACCAATTCTTACCTTGGATACTTGGCTCCAATTTGTGTCTTAAATCTTTATACTTATTCTTGCTTCTCCACCTCTATCTCCTTGTCTTCTCCTTAGAATTTTTTACTAAGCAACAAAACTGATTTTTTTTTTTAAACCCAATCTAGCCGTGAGCAGCCATGGGCACTTTTTTTTTCTTGCTCTTGAGCTTTGTCTACCAACAAATGACTTGAAAATGGTCATTTGCACTACATCCAATTAAATATATATTATTCCCCATATTGCTACACGTATTCCCCTTTTGATGACTCACTTTTGCACCTTGTTTTGTTAATTTCCAGATTTTGATTCCTTTATTTTATTTTTTATTTTTATTCGGGTGGGGCCCACATGGCCCCTTAGGCTTAATTAATTAATGAAGTGATTTAAATTTTAATCCCACTTAATAATATAATCATAGTTGATTTACCCCTAATCTCCAATAATATCTTTATACCAATAAAATTTATACACAATTTATGTTTTAATTAAAATTAAAAAAATTAACGATTTCTATTTCGTGTCCGAAAATAATTTCGCCTTTAACTTGAGTCGATTTGCTTGCGGATAATTCATCGTATAAATGTACGGGGTATAACAAAAAAAATGAAAAACTTACACAAATACACAGCCACCCACGAATCTCGGCACAGTAAATGTAGTGGAATCGTGCTTGAAGTTAATGGATAGATTCTGATGGAAAAAAAAGGCTAAAATTAATGGAAAGGGAGAGAGAAACTAACGTATATTACATGTGTTTCAAAAATGAGAGGTTGGGATAGTGTTTACCTTTATTTACGGTGTATTTGAGAACTGATAAGTGGAAGTTACTGTTGTATCTATAATGGGTAATTTAGAAAATTAAATAGCTATTATTATTAATTTTAACAAAAAGAAGTTATTAACATTAAATAGGTAGTAAAAGTAGCTATAACAAGTAAATTTTCCTACTATATAATAATAAAAAAATTCCCAAGTTAAACCCTTTTCAAAACGGGTATCTAATTTCCGAAATAAATTAGGTGACAACTGTCTTTTAGACAAGTTATGAGACATTTTAACAAGCTTAAAAATTGATCATAACAACAGTTGAGATTACTTGCAAGACTCTACAAACTGAGAGCTAGTCCCTGGGTCTCACATGTATAATTGACCATGCAAAGGATATACATCTGATATCCTTATACAAGTAGACTTCCTATTCATTTGGTTTTCTTATACAAGTATCTCCACTTATACATATTAGTTTTCTTATATAAGTAGATCACCTATACATATGGTTCCCTTATACAAGTAGCTTTGCTAAGGAATATAATTGAAACTCCTAGGATTATCCTTACTACAAGAAAGTTGGCTTACGACGACATTTTATAAATGTCGCATATAGCTACATAAATGTTGCAAAATTGCTTACCGACATTTATTTTGCATTTATCTTAAATGTCAAAAATTTAGGTGCCGGGAATTTTTTGACATTTATGTAAACGTCGGAAAGAATATATGACATTTATGTTGTGACATTTAGGCAAATGTCGGTAAGAAATTTCCGACATTTTGGTAAATGTCGGAAAGAATTTACGACATTTATTTTGCGACATTTAGGCAAATGTTGGTAGGAAGTTTTACGACATTTATTTTTCGGCGTTTTCCTAAATGTTGGAAAGAATTTATGGCATTTACCTAAATGTTAGAAAGAATTTATGACATTTATTTTGTGACTTTAGGCAAATGTCAGTAAGAAACTTACGACATTTATTTTTCGACATTTAAGTAAATGTTGGTAAGATATTTACGACATTTATTTTCAAAATTTAGTTAAATGTCGGTAAGGGATTTACGACATTTATGAAACACCGCTTAATGTCTGACATTTAGATTAATGTTGGTAAAAATGTCATTACGACATTTACTTGTTGTATTCATAAAATGTCACATTAAATATTTTGACATTTTGATTAATGTCAGCAGATAATAATGTCAAATGTCGTAAAAATCTATCTATATAGTTTTTATTATGACACAAATACTTATATTCACTTTATACATTCATTTAAATGTCAAACTTTTGTAACAAACATGAAAGATATGTAAAGCAAATCTGTTTTAATATTATAATCAAAGAACAAAGTAGCAATATAACAAAACGATGTCAAATCAAATGATATGTTCTATTTCAAGTAAAACGGAAATCTAACTAAATACGATAATTTCAACATGAAATTAGCTTAAGTCCCAAATTCAAATTAATTTCCCTAGCTTCTCGAATAAAATCTGCAACAAAGCTCAATGAAACCATCAATCCACAAGTCGAGCATTTCGTTGTCATTAATTGACCTCAGTTCCTTCAAAAATTCTGCACAAGAAATTCACATAAGAAATAGAATTATAATAATAAAATAAAAGGAATCGTTGCCTCATTAACTAGAACAAATTCGGATATAAAAAATAACAAATTGAATTTCTCTAAATAAACAGATTGAAGAATTGATGCAAAAGTAACAACTATAAATGAAAAGGGGGAAAAAGCATCTTGTAATTTTTCAAGCTTACCCACTTCTTTTTATTTGTGCCGCCAACTGCACTAGTTCCAGTCTTGTTGATCAACATCTGAGAAGAAATATTAAATTGGTTACTTTAATAGTTTACGAAATTCAAAACTTAACTGATAAGGAATTAAATTCAAACTAACTCTTAAAATTATATCTAATCGTCTAATATATCAACACGTCAACACTTACCCATTGAAATTGAAGTATATCTCAAATAAGCAGTGCATGACTATGTTCATTGACACAATTAGTGTATAAATTAAAAGGCATCGATGACAAGTAGGGTATCGAGAAAAAAAACATGGATATCTTGTTCTGCTCCTTCTATCTGAAAATAAGGAAGGACCGAATGTATATTTAGCAGAAAGTCTGACGCACAATACAAGAAAGGAGTGGTAGGGTCAAAAGGATATAAGGATGAAATAATTTATTTAGCACGAGACAATTAAAAAGAAGAAGAAACATGACGATAATTTAACAAGCACCAATGCATCTTCCAATGCATATAACCATTGGTTAATGGGAAAAAATTGCAGCCAAAGAAAAGAAGTGAAAAGACAATCTAATGTTTAAGTAGAGGAAATTGCTTTAGCTCTTGACAGTATTCATGCTCATACAGTAATCCTGCATAACTTGGCATACAATAACACAGAGACAAGGGTTCAATGCTTGTATATTTTCAGTACATTAAGATAGCATTCATTCTATATATTAACTTGCCTAAAAGCCCGTGAACTTTGCAAAGTAAAATTGCAGTCTTCCTAATTCCTGTTCCTGATCCTCAGTAAGTGGAAAAGGGAAAGAGCAAAAACCAATGAATTATAAGTAACCGGGAGTTTGCTAATAACCAGATTATGCTTGCCAGAAGATCCTTTGGTAGCATTTACTTTTGCAAAATATCCAAATTATTGAGAAAAAATATTTTTAAAAACGTGTTCACATTTTTCAAAGAAACGGTTTTGGGGTACTTGTCAAAGTAGTCTCACTTCCAATCAGAAATCGCTAACAAATCTTTAAGAAAAAGCTACAAATATCAAAACATGCTTTCCTTCTACACAAAATTTCTTCAAATAAGTTTGATGCCCAAGTTGTGCAAACGGCTCCTATTATCTCTCTCTTTTTTTTTTTGGCCTAGAAAATGAATCTAATTGCAATTCCTAGATTCAACTGTTGAAAGCTGAAATCTATTGGACCTCTCATGTTAACACCTAAAACAACAGTTGCATCTGATAAAGCTATAAAAATCTCAGAAAGTTCTTGTCTGAATATGTGCCAAAAAATCACAAGCTGACTTTTCTTTTTTCTTTTCTTTTCAGCTAAGATTTTTCAGCATGATATAATATCAGACAACCTGACCGCTTTGTAATAATTTGTATTGCCACCAGTAGTGAAGCCAACTTAAGTCTTCTCCTTCGTATGTATTTTTCTATACAAGAAAACTGATTGTCTTATTTCCTATCCCGAAGGAACCTGATTGTCTTATTTCCTAATCCAAAGATTTTTCTTTGAGTTTTTACTCCACTTGCTAGCCAAATGATTTCTTCTCTTTGAGCTTACTCCCTTGCTAATCCAGTTGAATTTCCACTCATTATACAGATCTACAGACTGCTCCTACTGACTTATTGCTTGATTCAAGATCATCACCTCAACTGGTTAAGCCCTTAATGAATGAGGCTAATCTTCTATTGCCCTTCGATATTGCATCCATTACTAATATAAATTTATGCCAGTAACCAATTAATCATATTGAGTAAAGTTGCTAATTCAACATGGTAATAGCTATTTTGGAGACTTTCTACTATTACTACACTACCTTCTAGTAGCTTAACCAAAAAAAAAAAAAAAAAAAAAAAAAAGAGGGTGGGGGAGGGGGGAGTTGAAAATAACTTTTGACTGTAGCCATTAACAGAAATAAGCAAATTATTTCTCCACAGCCTAGTTATAATTAACTCACATCTAGATAAACTCACCTAAAGAAAATCTGAGCTAGAATCTAGTCAACAAAAACAAATCCATCCCTACTATACTACAGACAAAAGGTCTACTCACAAACAATTATAAACCATGTATATAACTACAGGAAATAAGTCCATTTTGGTAAAGCAACATTGTTCTGCCTAGCTGCAGGAGTTACAACACCAAGGGCTAGCACAAATGGTTTCAATGCGAACCATTTCCTTAATTTTTAACTACATTAACACCAATGGTCAGAAATTAAAAAAAAAAAAGTTATGCTTTTAGGTCTGTTTGTTCTTGTTACACCGGCACCCTATGCACAAATATCATATTCCAAGCACCAAGACAAAGGTTTCACAAAAAGCAATAGACACATGGGTGGATAATAAAACACACAACCGTCCAGAGTTATTGCAAAAGAGAACACCAAATACAAGCAAGAAAAAAGAATCATTTGGTAGCACGATCATATGAATATAATGGTCTAACCAAAGTGAAATAAAAATCAAAACTTTGGTGAAATTTTCTCGAACCTTTTCTGTGTGAACATCTGAAACGGGCGATAATGATTGTTGGCGATCTTCAATTGAATTATCATGAACCTATCTCAAAAGAGGAAGATTATTATAATTTAAAAAAAAAAATAATAACATTACCATCTAAAAAAGAATTAGTTTTTGTGAACCAACACAAAATTATTTACTCGCTCATTACTAAATGATTTTCTATTTGCGTCAGAAGTGAAACCCAAAGACTCTACATATGCTTGTATCCCTTCCTTTACTTTATCGGCTATATTTGCTTCCATATTCATTTTTGCTTCCGATAATTTTTTCTCCATCGCTTCCATATCCTCTTTTGCAATCGACAACTTTTTATCCATCACTTCTATTTCTTCTTTTGCTTCAGACAACTTTTCCTCCATCTCAATTCTCATAGCTGAGGTAGATTTTTGAACTTCTAACACAACCTTTGTATCGAAATCCCTTTGCTCAGCCTGAGATCGTTTATATACTGGGCCATAAACTAAACTTGGAGCTACATCTTTCCTTAGAGTTCGGACAATCCCATGAGTGTCTGATCCCATTACTTGAGAATACACGTCATTGGGAGCACTTCCAGGGACATTTAACTCAAGATACACCTCAGCAAGACCATCCATTTGTTTTTGTTTTTTGAAAGAAAAATAAAGTGATGGAAAGTTAAAAAATTGTAACAAAATGAAAGAACCTAAATAATAATAACAAATAAGAAGTTACCATAACTTCACCGACTATCTCATCTACTAGACACGACTTCGCAGACAACCCCTAAGATGACCTGCTCTGATACCACTTTGTCACACCCTTATCTTGATAGAGCATGATGGGCACCCGACTCTCTTCAGAGTCGAGCGAACCCTTAAACATTCGCTTTACCAAAATCTGTCATTTCAAAAAAATTTAAAAACATAAAATTTTCCAAATAGAAATCATTATGTCTATAACGGCTATGAAAACTTTCAATCAATTACGTACTTTAGACCAATCTAAATCATCTAAAATACGTACTCTTTTAACATCTATAAATAATTCGCACTTCTCGATGCCCTATCCACAGGACACTGTCTGCAAAGTCTCTAACATATAAAAAATACCATAACAAAAGTACTTGACTCGGCAATACTCTGAACTGAGATGGAGCTCGCCAATCCCGTTGGAACACCATCTAGCAAAGTCTGCTACTCATCTGGGTGTACCTGCGTGGCATGAAACGTAGGCCCCGAAGAAAGGGAGTCAGTACGGAATATGTACTGAATATGTAAAGCATCACTGAATCATAAACAAAGAAAGGTGTAATAGTAAACCAGTTTAAAAGCAACCCAGGAGCAACCTAGAACAGCATTATAATCTGTGCCATGTAGTACCTTACCCAAATTCTAGGCTACACAATGTCAGTATAGTATCACAATAGTCCCTTCGGACGGCCGCTTCCGGCATAATAATAATGATGGCCCCTTCGGGTATGCCGCTTCCGGCATAATAATAATGATGGCCCCTTCGGGCATGCCGCTTCTGGCTTAATAATAATGATGGCCCCTTCGGGCATGCCGCTTCCGGCTTACTAATAATGATGGCCCCTTCGGGCATGCCGCTTCCGGCTTAATAATAATGATGGCCCCTTCGGGCATGCCGCTTCCGGCTTAATAATAATGATGGCCCCTTCGGGATTTAGGCAACATTATGAAATCGCACAACTTAAGAATGCCCCTTCGGCCTTAAGAGGTCAAAGAACTCAAGATATCCTACATCTAGGAATGAATTCATTATGGATATCGTTACGCTTCGCACTTGTCATAGATCGTGCCAAAAAGAAGGAAAGGACAGGTTTACATACCTTTTTGTGACTATTCGTGAACCCTTTTCGCCTCGTCGCTCTTTTAGCCTATTTATATAAAGTAACGTCGTCGTTAGTAACTACATTTTCTGGTTCACAATTCCATAGCCCATTCCTTATAGAACTTATCTGTTAGTTCACATATTTTCATTTTAAGGCTTTCTATTATCTAAAGACTTGACGAAAATCGGGCAGCATCTCCCCTATATATTCGCCTATCCTGAATTTCCAATTACTCTCATGTTGACACAGAAATACCAACAACAATATATATGCACAACCATATCTTCAATTCTTTTTAATTCAACAAGAAAAACAACATATCAAAACAGCCCCCAATTATAACATAACGATGCCCGAAATTCTAACGAACACTTACAATACACCAAGCAGCCCATATACACTTCTTATACCTTATCTCATGAAATCTTTTCAGCAAATTTCAGGGAAATACAACAGCATCCACACGACACCACATCATCTATTCATATGCAAGTAAATCACATTATTATCTCTATAATCCTTACAACAACCCACAACAATTTTAACTCCAACTCTAACCATTAAATTCCTTCATTCTCATCACATAATCCATGATTACAACAACCAAAATATTAATTCAAATCAGTCCATCAATTTCAATTAAAAACAGCCCCTACGACATTCAACAACATTCCAACACCAACATATTTAATATCATTCATGCAATTCATGTTTCCAAGTTACAACTATGCTTCAACATCAAGATACATAATTTCATGGCTATTATCATGGTCCAACATCAACACACCTAATTACATGGATTAAATTTACATTTGCACATTTACAACACGTCCAAATCCTTACTAAAACGTGTAAAAAGATGATCAACTCTTACCTTAACAATCTAACTTTTCAACTTGCCTAGAATTTGATGACTTGAACTAATACTTGTTCTTGTTGCTCCAATGGCTACTCCACGTTGCTATGCACCTTTCTAAGGGTTGAAACACTTGAAGAAAAATATATTTAATCAACTTGGAGAACTCAAATCTGGCCGTGAGCTATAGGAGCTTGTATGGACTGTTTATGGTTTCTCCTTCACTTGAAACTTAATGGTGAATGTGTAGAACACGTTAGGGACGTATTGGTAAGAGAAAAATAGAAGGGTTGGCCGTGCTATGGTGGTGGAATAGCCATGGCTGGCCGTGGCTCTCTCTCTCCTTCACTTGGTGAAGATGAGAGCCTCTCTCTCTAAGTTTACTTTGTGTAGTTGGGAAATGAGTTGTGGCTCCACTTTTGGTCAACAAAGAGACCATTTTGCTGTCCAAGAGGGTCTTACACGTTCCCCCAACTCAAGCATGGCAAAAATCTAATTTTTCATGTGGTAGTGGGTCCCACACGGCCACTAGTGCATAATTAGTGAATAATTAAGTCTTAATCCCCACTCAGCCGAACTTGCATCGTCCATATCTCCTTATCCCGATATTGTTTTCGACGTGCAGTTTGTCGCGTTGAAAACTAGACTCGATGAAATTAATTTTAGGCTTTTGAAACACTTTAAAACTCTTCATATAATAGGAGATATGCCTCTTACACTATAGGCTAAAATCGGGTCCGAGATTTTACTGAAGTTGTTCCGATTCATTTCGTTTAACTTCGAATCCTCTTCCAACCTGATGTAACCTCTTATACATACATATACACACTCATATATTTTCATAAAAATCCATATACGTGTCTCGAAGGATCCAGAGAATCACAATAACCTTAAACATAACTAGAGAACTCACAAAGCTTTTGACGAAACTCCAATCGCAAAAGTATATTCATATCTTTTGTCCATCTTCTATATCATTACTAATAATCTTAAATACTTTAAAAGGTTACTCACATTACCTCATATACATACTAATAACACTATTTCAAATCCTTTAGGTTACCAAGTCACCTCGGGATACTTAAGGCAACCATATATATAACGATATTCTTACTAACTCGATTAACTTTCCTTGAACCTTCTTAACTCATTGTTTCTTGTTTTACTTCAAGTAGCATGGATTATTATGGAGTGTAACATCCTTCCCCCCTTAGGAACATTTGTCCTCGAATGTTAAATTGATCTCGTAAGGTTCTATAGGAATTTTTTTGGAAAGGTTTCCCTTATCGTCATAACATATAGTCTTATAAGATAATCATATTGTTTTTCTTCTATTTCTGGGAAAATTTGGGCAGAGTTTCCTCTGTACTTCTTACTATCCCAAAACCTGCACGCAGGAAATACCAACAATGCCCCACAGGGCCAATATTTATACGTATATCTTATATCGTATCATAGCCACACAGGGCTCCCAATATCAACAATAATATGAAAATGATGAACATACCTCGTATGCTCAACTCAAACTGCACCTGTTATACTTTCCTGTTTGCTTTCTCCTTCAATCTTCAACTTTACATTTCAATCGTACTTCCATACCTTACTCGGCATATATCTTTCGTACCTTTTCTTACCTACGTACTTTGTAACTTCCAATATCATCAGTCGCTTTCTTCTGTCGATGTCATTCTTCAGCTGAAATCAAGGGTTAGTATAAGGAATTTCATTTCCTATGGATTGGGCTCTATCGCACGATCTCAGATATGAAAGAAAGGTAACATCCTAAATGTCTTGTAGCTTCTTGTTTATAGATGTGGTGCACAACACACCGATAAACAAGACTCTACTAGGCACGACTTCGCATACAACCCCTAAGATGACCTGCTCTAATACCACTTTGTCACACCCTCATCTTGATAGGGCATGATGGGCACCCGACTCTCTTCAGAGTCGAGCGAACTCTTAAACATTCGCTTTACCAAAATCTGTCATTTAAAAAAAAATTAAAAACATAAAATTTTCCAAATAGAAATCATTATGTCTATAACGGCTATGAAAACTTTCAATCAATTACGTACTTTAGACCAATCTAAATCATCTAAAATACGTACTCTTTTAACATTTATAAATAATTCTCACTTATCAACGCCCTATCCACAGGACACTGTTTGCAAAGTCTCTAACATATACAAAATACCATAACAATAGTACTTGACTCGGCAATACTCCGAACTGAGATGGAGCTCGCAAATCCTGCTGGGACACCATCTAGCAAAGTCTTCTACTCATCTGGGTGTACCTGCGTGGCATGAAACGCAGCCCCTGAAGAAAGGGGGTCACTGCGGAATATGTACTGAATATGTAAAGCATCACTGAATCATAAACAAGGAAAGCCGTAATAGTTAACCAGTTTAAAAGCAACCCGGAAGCAACCTGGAACAACATTATAATCCGTGCCATGTAGTACCTTACCCAAATTCTAGGTTACACAATGTCAGTATAGTATCACAATAGTCCCTTCGGACGGCCGCTTCCGGCATAATAATAATGATGGCCCCTTCGGGCATGCCGCTTCCGGCATAATAATAATGATGGCCCCTTCGGGCATGCCATTTCCTGATTAATAATAATGATAGCCCCTTCGGGCATGCCGCTTTCGGCTTAATAATAATGATGGCCCCTTCGGGTATGCCGCTTCCGGCTTAATAATAATGATGGCCCCTTCGGGCATGCCGCTTCCAGCTTAATAATAATAATGGCCCCTTCGGGATTTAGGCAACATTATGAAATCGCACAACTTAAGAATGCCCCTTGGGGATTAAGAGGTCAAAGAAATCAAGATATCCTACATCTAGGAATTAATTCATTATCGATATCGTTACGCTTCGCACTTGTCATAGATCGTGCCAAAAAGAAGGAAAGGACAGGTTTACATACCTTTTTGTGACTATTCGTGAACCCTTTCGCCTCGTCGCTCTTTTAACCTATTTATATAAAGTAACGTCGTCGGTAGTAACTACATTTTCTGGTTCACAATTCCATAGCCCATTCCTTATAGAACTTATCCGTTAGTTCACATATTTTCGTTTTAAGGCTTTCTATTATCTAAAGACTTGACGAAAATCGGGCAGCATCTCCCCTATATATTCGCCTATCCTGAATTTCCAATTACTCTCCTATTGACACAGAAATACCAACAACAATATATATGCACAACCATATCTTCAATTCTTTTTAATTCAACAAGAACAACAACATATCAAAGCAACCTCCAACTATAACATAACGATGCCCGAAATTCTAACGAACACTTACAATACACCAAGCATCCCATATACACTTCTTATACCTTATTTCATGCAATCTTTTCAGCAAATTTCAGGGAAATACAACAGCAGCCACACGACACCACATCATCTATTCATATGCAAGTAAATCACATTATTATCTCTATAATCATTACAACAACCCACAACAATTTTAACTCCAACTCTAACCATTAAATTCCTTCATTCTCATCACATAATCCTTGATTACAACAACCAAAATATTAATTCAAATCAGTCCATCAATTTCAATTAAAAACAGCCCCTACGGCATTCAACAACATTCCAACACCAACATATATAATTTCATTCACGCAATTCATGTTACCAAGTTACAACTATGCTTCAACATCAAGATACATAATTTCATGGCTATTATCATGCTCCAACACAAACACACCTAATTACATGGATTCAATTTAAATTTGCACATTTACAACACGTCCAAATCCTTACTAAAACGTGTAAAAAGATGATCAATTCTTACCTTAACAATCTAACTTTTCAACTTGGCTAGAATTTGATGACTTGAACTAATACTTGTTCTTGTTGCTCCAATGGATACTCCACGTTGCTATGCACCTTTCTAAGGGTTGAAACACTTGAATAATATATATATATATATATATATATAATCAACTTGGAGAACTCAAATCTGGCTGTGAGCTATAGGAGCTTGTATGGCATGTTTATGGTTTATCTTTTACTTGAAACTTAATGGTGAATGTGTAGAACACTTTAGGGACTTATTGGTAAGAGAAAAATAGAAGGGCTGGCCGTGCTATGGTGGTGGAACAGCCATGGCTGACCGTGGCTCTCTCTCTCCTTCACTTGGTGAAGATGAGAGCCTCTCTCTCTAAGTTCACTTTGTGTAGTTGGGAAATGAGTTGTGGCTCAACTTTTGGTCAACAAGGAGACCATTTTGCTGCCCAAGAGGGTCTTACACGTTCCCCCAACTCAAGCATGGTAAAAACCTGATTTTTTTCATGTGGTAGTGGGTCCCACACGACCACTAGTACATAATTAGTGAATAATTAAGTCTTAATCCCCACTCAGCCGAACTTGCATCGTTCATATCTCCTTATCCCGATATTATTTTGACGTGAGGTTTGTCGCGTTGAAAACTAGACTCGATGAAATTCATTTTAGGCTTTTGAAACACTTTAAAACTCTTCATCTAATAGGAGATATGTCTCCTACACTATAGGCTAAAATTGGGTCCGAGATTTTACTGAAGTTGTTCCGATTCATTTCGTTTAACTTCTAATACTCTTCCAACCCATGTAACCTCTTATACATACATATACACACTCATATATTTTAATAAAAATCCATATACGTGTCTCGAAGGATCTAGAGAATCACAATAACCTTAAACATAACTAGAGAACTCACAAAGCTTTTGACGAAACTCCAATCACAAAAGTATATTCATATATTTTGTCCATCTTCTATATCATTAATAATAATCTTAAATACTTTAAAAGGTCACTCACATTAACTCATATACATACTAATAACACTATTTCAAATCCTTTAGGTTACCAAGTCACCTCGGGATACTTAAGGCAACCATATATATAACGATATTCTTACTAACTCGATTAACTTTCCTTGAACCTTCTTAACTCATTCTTTCTTGTTTTACTTCAAGTAGCACGGATTATTATGGAGTGCAACAAAGCAAGAACCTAAAATAGCAAATTGGAACTCAGAGATTTATGCAGAATAATACAAACCTTCTTCTCTAGGATCGATGTGTGTTACTACCACCAATTGTTGAATGGCTTCTTACAAGATTACCTGTGGTGTCTTATAAATTATCCATAACAACTACTCTTTTTTTAAGGAAAACTCACTCAATATATTTAGTGTGTTGTGTTTTTTGGATGATCTTTACTTATCCCTTTTATAGGACAATGTTTAAACTTATAACTACAATTCATTCAAGAGTTACATTACCCTTCATCTCTTAACTCCACTTAATTCATGAATCACATTTAGTTGAGTTTTAACCTGTCTTCATGAATGAAGCAAGTTATGGGTTTTCCCATCAATGGGTGTACATCCGTTTCCAACATCTCCCACTCACACATGATGGGATGAACCACATAAAGCTTTGAAATAAAACTTCCTTTTGGACTTTCATACTGAGTGTGTTGCCGTGACCGCTTGGACACTTATTTTGGGAGCTGTTAAACTAGAAATCCTTTTTGGGATCAGTATAAGAGTCTACAACCCATTTATCTCTTATGATATCATATCATGTTATAGAAAGTGTCTCAGATGCCCTAGACGTGTCTATATACGTACGACTTCTCTAACCCTCGTGCCGTTCTAATTTCAAATATGCTATGTGTCCACACTTATGATGCCATCTAAAACAGGCTTCATAATAGACCGGTCTAAGACACAAGAATAATATGTATACATTTGACATATATTCCTTTCACCCTCATATCATTAAGATCAAGATTAGCTGCTTTTCTAGCATTACTCCTTTAGGTCGTATTATCATAACCTTTGAATGCATTACACTAAACCATCACCTCATGATATTGTATAAGTCATAAGAGAACCAATGAAAGGATTTGATATCTTTCTGGGTCTCACACAGTAGTGAAGAAGGATTCATTCACTTACCTCCCAAGTTGCAGTTATAAAGCACATGCAGTATGAAATGCATGCTACAGTGTACTTCTGATTTTTCAGAGCGTACGTCGATTTTCTTTACTTACACTGTACAGAACTTGATCCATGTAAACCAGGTACCTAATCTGAGTTCTACCACTCTGCTAGCCTCTAATGACCTCAAGAAGAGATCTCACATCTGGCAACAGGTATTATGGGTGGTGGGAAACCATAATTCAATCCTTTCTGTTTGACATTTCTTCAGGATCCTATCCAAGTCATCCACTAGTGCAACATTAAGTGATATGATCTTACTTGCAGTATAACGTTTGTTAACTACCTTAGCTATAAGAAACATGAATGTCTCATCTTGGCCTCACTCCCTATAAGCGCCCAAGGTGGTTGCTCGTGTGAGAAAGTCAACCTCGTCATCCTGTATGACATACTCTAATAAAAATGGAATCTTTGTTCTAAAATATGTTGGAAAGGGTAAAATTGATTAGAAATCCTCGAATTGAAGGTTAATGATTGTAGAGATATAGGTTATGATTAATTCACCATTGAAGGATGGTTTCATCCAATTGAAAAGGGTAGAAGTAAGTGAGTCTTCTTCCCCAAATTATTGTTCTTGTTTAAATACATGGTTTATTGCTTACTTAGCATCATATTATTAGAATTTTACCGTTATGAAGTGCTTCAGAAATACAAGGCTCGTGTGGAGTAGTTTGTGGTTCCTGTTCCGTATTCGAGGTAGGTTACAGCTTACTTTAGTTAGACTTCGATTAGAAAAATGTATATATTGTGTAGAATTGATGAGAGAAAGCATGATTAGCTCTTCGCACATAGTGGTTTGGTTGGATATTAGCTAGGATTTTATAATTTTTGATTTGGTAGGCTCGTCTCCATTACTTTATGCACTAAAATATAAGGTGTAGTTGTATTCATACTGTGTCGATTCAGGATAGATTTCTAGTATGTTGTTTGTTGTGGATAGTGGCTTGTTGCCCTGTTATTGTGATTAGACTTATTGCCTAAATTGTCATGTTGTACTCAGTTCTCTCTTATTGTGACATATATTATCATAGAAGGGAAGGATACTAAGTTAGACCTGAATTGTGGGTTATATACTTATGATAGTACGTAGATGAGTACTTTATGTATGATTTATTGCTGATTATAACATATATAAAAGTGCAGCTTCTTAGTGATACAAAACTTAGTTGTGAGACGTACTTGCTATATGAGGAAGTAAAGAGGGGCATAGACCCTTAAGTTAGTTGAGATGGTTTGTATGATTTATTTCACGGCTGAGTTGATCCAAGTCTTGATATGACTTGTGGCCTTGTGACGTGCACCTTCACTGTTGCTTTATTGTCTTGTATTGATTTACCACGTTTACATTCATTTACGCATTCGTACACTATTGTACGATGGAAATGGTTTGGAGGACTTGTGGCATGATGCCTTGTGTTTGACATTGATATTGCTGATTGTTCATAGTCCATACATACTAATGAATTGGAATACGTTGAGTTATACATTATGATGTGAAATTTGTGAAGATGTTAATATAATTTTCTTGTTGAACTTGTGATGCTATTTGATACATGGTACTTGATGATTTGAGCGTGGATAATAGGAGGGCAGAAAATACTATTACATACAGATATATGGAAAGGCACATATGTGACCTAGATTATGGCTCGTGGTTCGAGGTTCATTCTAAAAATGAGGGATATATTAATGTGGCCCGCGTCCAAGGTTCTTTTCAGAGCGGACGTTTATACTCGGGTCTGAGGAGTGAGTCTGGAACGAGTGGTACATGGACACCATGGGTCCCCTGAAGGTCATGACTACTAAGTTATGACGTCAGTAGAATGTGTGTACAGTGTGCATTTGGCCAGTGCATTGCATTACACATCACCATATTTCGCATTGCATATCATTACATTTTAATCTGCATGATTATATGGCTCGTTTACTTCTGATTTTAGTATGGTTTCTGAAACGGCTGTTGTGGTATTGATATGATCATTGACTAAGTTAAATTTTCTATTAGTGACTTTACCTAGGGAAGGAACTTGGACTTGTGATTATCAGGTGAGATTATTAAAACTTGACAGACTGGTGAGTTAGAAGCTTCATCTTAGGCTGTGATTTTGTTATGGGATATTCTGTGACTTGAATTTGAGTATTAAGTGCCTATCTGTTTACCTTTTTGATTTTATGCTTATATACGTGAACCAATCTTAGTCGGCATATGATGCTTATCGGTACATAATGTTTGTACTGATAATACCGTGTTGCACCCTTTTTGAGTGCAGATTATGTTCAAGAGATCTCATATAGATTATATCTCTAACTTGAAGCTAGTTTGCTCAATCAGTTCCGAGGGCGAGCTTCTATCCATGTAACCTGAAGATCTCTTCCCAGATGTCTATTTTTATTCCAGACATTCTTTGTTATTATATTTGAGATATACTTCATTCTTTAGACATTGTTGGTTAGAGTCCTTGTGCGGTGACTTTCAAATTCTGGGGATGTAATAGTTAGACTTCCGCACTTGTATCATATATTTATTTTGACTTGGTAGACTATATATTCATTCACATGTTCATTGATTTGTGTTAGTATAAATGATTAAATATGTTAAAATTGGCTAGTAATTAAAGGGTTAACGGGTACAGGTTCGCCTACTAGTGATAATAAAGTAGGTGTCCACACGATTGGTAATTAGGGTCGTGATAATGTCTCTAACAAAATTATACTTTGTATCTATGTGCTTAGTCTTACTATGATACTTAGGATCTTTTGTATAAGTTATGGCTTCTTGGCTATCACAAAAGAGTTTCACTGGATCCATTGGTTTGTCAACGATCCCTAAGTGTTCCATGAATCTCTTTAGCCACACAACTTCTTGTATTGCTGCAGAACATGCGACAAACTCTGCTTCCATAGTTGATAAAGCAATGCAAGTTTGTTTCTTGCTACTCCACGAAATTGTACAATTGTTAAGCAAGAATATATAACCAGAAGTGGACTTTCTTTCATCTAAGTCTCCGCCCCAGTCAGCATCAGAGTAACCTACCAATTGTAAGTCACTCCCTTGTTAACATAATTTATAATCAGCAGTGCCCCTCAAGTATCTCAAGATTCTCTTAACAGCTTTCCTATGTGTTTGTCCTGGATTGGACTAATAACGGCTTACAAGACTAACTGCATAGAAAATGTCGGGATGTGTACAAAACATTGCGCATATTAATGTCACGACCCGACTAGGGGACCATGACGGGTACCTGGAGTTGACTACCAAACACCACTCACCATGCTAATCATCTTACCCAACCTAAACATACACAATCTCCAAGGAAAAACGCACATACACATACACACACACACACATATATATATATAAGCTCTCATGGCTACAAATATAATATATAAAAATATGCACTAATATATCCATGAGAAAACTACTACCTATGCATACATATCTCCGAGCCTCTTCTAGAGTATTGAGACATAAGGTCGGGACTGTACCCCATCATGCCTAAGTATATACACAAAATAGTATCTAAAAATGGCACCTCCGGAATAATGAAGTGCTCTTGTAAATCTGCTGAGTAGCTCCTAGGAATCTGAGCCACCTCCCTATCTACCTGCAGGCATGAACACAGTTTTCAAAAAAAATAAAGGACGTCAGTACGAACAGTGTACTGAGTATGTAAGGCATGTACAACAATAACATCTCGAAGAGATAAGAGAACATTAAGTAAGGAAACAACCTGCAAATAGATGTCACTTAAGACAGAATAGTGCATGCTAACTTACGTTAACCAACATCATATCAAGTATGCATACATAAGCTACCCCACCATATAGGTACAGTATGATCATTATTAGCCCATGTCCAGCCCTCCCCCGTCTGGGGTAACCATCTCATGTCGCCCACTAGTAGTGTCTACCCATGCCCTCTAGACATGGTGTATATGTCGCCCGCCTTGGCGGTGTCTACTCGGCCATATATGTCACACCCTAACCTTACTAAGGTGTGATGGGCACCCGACTCCATATTCGGAGCCGAGCGAACCCACTGACTCTTATTACATACATAACCCTTTGCCCTTTTAAAATTAATAAAGATGATATACTTACTACGACTTTTAAAAATATTCTTTTTCGTTGCTTTCAAATCATACAAAATATGTAAACATATAGACCTCGTATCATAACATAAAATGACACGTCGTATGTAAGGCTTACGTAAGGAATTTTATTTCCTGTGACTTGGCTCTATCGCACGATCTAAGACAGAAAGAAGGTCAACAATCCCTAGATGCCCCGTAGCCTCCTATTTATAAATGTGACGCGCTTCACACCATAAACAGGACTCTACTGGACAGGACTTTGTAGACAACCCCTAGGACAAACCTGCTCTAATACCACTTTGTCACACCCTAATATCCCTAGGGTGTGATGGGCACCCGACCCCATATCCGGAGCCGAGCGAACCCACAAATTCTTATTACACACATCATTTCTTCGGATTCTGAAAATCAAATACAAGTAAAATACATATTAATCTTTCGAAATTTTTCTTTTACCGTTCTCAAAATTAAACAAAATCTGTAATTATATAAAATTTATTACATAACACAGAATGACATATCGGCTGATGGAGCCGCTTACAGACTGGCAACCAATACCCACGACTCTGTCTGCAAAGTCTCTAACTTTGAACAAACATCACAGCATAATACTCTCACTCGGCAGCACCCCAGGAACAAGTGGAGCCTGCCAACTCTGCTGGAACATCTTCTGTAATAGCCTCAACTCATCCAGGTGTACCTGCGTGGCATAAAACGCAGTCCCCGAAGAAAGGGGGTCAATATAGAATATGTACTAAGCATGTAAGGAAAGAAGTGCAGTAAACAAAACCATAGTCGAAGTCAGGAGTACAGAAGTATAACAGACAGAACCACAATCAGAATCAGAAGTACAGAAGACAAGTACCTCATCCGAGACATCAAAATGCTTACTTTCAAAACACAAATCATGTATGCCAAAATCAAATGTCATCATATGCATATACAGATAACAGATAACAAATTCCAGCCCTCTAGTGAGGGACGCGGTAACAGAACCCGTCCCTCTAGGGAGAGACGCGGTGGACAGAATCATATGTCATCCTGGCCGCCATCCCCATATCATCATACACAGATAACAGAACCCGGCTCTCCCACCGAGGGGCGCAGTGAACAATGCAGAGGACGTGCACGATAACAAAACCTGGCCCGGGACGCAGTGAAAAGACATACTCAGGCATGCACGAACAGAGTCGTGAGAAACCATATGCACACAAATCAAGACCATATAAAGACACATACACTTACTAACATCTAAAGGCTCAGAAATAAGTTGCGGGTCAATCGGACTCAGTAGCAGAAAATTACGAGTATTTTAGTACAGAAACCTCTACGGGCATTTTCTAGCTATCCGAGATCGTATACAGAAGTTGGGGACATTAGGGCTTACAGGGGATACTCATATCAGAATGCTCATATCAGAATACTTGTAACAAAATACTTATATCCGAATACTCATAGCGGATTTACTAAATACTTATATCAGAAGGTGCATACGAATCATAAACAGACACATCAAAACTCAATGGACTCATCACACATACTATCATTTGACAATTAAGATATCAATCATATCGGAAAATAAATAAGAATCACAATCAAGTTTAGAATTAAGGAACAGAGTAACCCCGAAATGCATATCATACCTTATCTAGCTCTAGGACATGCCAAAAGAAAAGAAGGGTAAGCCTTACATACCTGATCCACGTCCTATTAGCTACGCTTACTTATCCAAGCTTGCTAATCTACATACAAAATAATTCACATAATCATTAGACTCATCGTCATATACCTATCTTAGTCTTTCAAATGAACTCATTTATATTCTGCCGAAATTTCGGCAGCATTTTTCCTGTAAATATACCATCCCCGAGAATCTAACTCGGCCAATTTAACAACAACAAACTCGAGAATTCAACTCGGCCAAACTATCAACAACAATGCCAACCATCATATCTCCAACTTCAACAATTTATTCAAAATACATTCCAACATTAGTAGCTCCTTTTACATAATCCAACAACATTTCATTTATATCCAATTCACAATTGTTCACACATTCAAATACTAATCCGAAACCATTCAACAATATTCTAGAACACTTCAACAACCCGCACAATATTTCAAACGGTTCAACCAACACATACACTACCCAAATTCTTTCAAATCCAACAAGAATAATTACAACACATTTTTTTTCTTCCAAATTCATAAACTACACCAACATTCTACATATTAGCAACATTATTCCTACAATTATAAGAAACCATACTAATGTCATATTAACTTCATCCATAATCTGCAAATGATTACAACTTTATTTCAAGCCATTAAATCTTCATTTAACAACATGAAATCCACAACACAAAAACAATCAAAATACTAAATAAAATTATCTCATCATACCAAACCAAAACAGCCCCCTATACGGCTACCACATCAACACCGACAAACGAATTTATATCGCTATTTCTTCCGTCCTAATCCGTTAAATCTTTAAATAAACTTGTTAACAATGAAAAGGAACCTTCATATTACCTTAAGTAGGCATCCACCACGTTATCACTCTCCTCCTTGGTTAATTTTTAGCTCAAATTGAAGACAACGCAGCGTACAACACTTTTCCCTTCATGGGCTTCGGGATTCGGGGCTCGGATTTTGGTCAAAATTGGTTTTTCTTTTCCAAGGCCTTTTTTCTCTATCTCTCCAGAATTTTCTGGTTGTTACAGGTCTTAAAATGAGGAGGGAAGGGCTGAAATATCACTTAAATAACATGGGTCATGGGCCTAACCCAGTTGGGCCTAGCCCATTGACCTTTCAACCTTAAAACATCCATATCTCCTTATACCGACGTCACCTGGGAACCCACCACCCATGGTTGGAAATCTAATTCAATTATATACAACTTATATTTCTTGGTATATTTCCAAATTCCCAACTTATAATACCGTATTTTCCCCTCGAAGTCAGGTCACCCGAAAACGTTACTTACAAATATTTGTTTGGAGGACTTCCACTTTGATTTGGCTCAAGGGTCCTTCCCGAGTTGTGTTTAAATTCACATATGTGCTTAATATAACTTGTCACATGTCCCAAAAAAAATCTCGACATGTGGGCCCCACCTCATCTTGCAAATAATCTGATGTTCAAAAATATGAGATACAACACTATCAACGTGAGTTTAAATTATGTAGCAACAACATGATTGTCAATTTTTGAGGAAGCACGTGTCACGCTCATGCTCTGAAAATGCGTGATATAACAATATAGGCACGGTGTAATCTCATTATCATATACTTATCATGAAGCATGCATAAGGACTCAAGGACAAGCTATAACTCTATAGGGGTGATGTAAGGTCGAGAACCCCCGATTCCATTATAAAGTAACCATGATCATCATGCCTCACCTTGAAGGGACTAACATTATAAGGTGAGTCTAGCAACAATGAATAACATAAAGGAACTATTAGCTTCATAGGAACATCGTATCATAAACTTGGTAATCTCTAGTCTTAGACTCATCATCGTTATTGTCATATTCACATCACATTTATTATCTTCATTTCATGAGAAGCTCTTAATAATCATAGACTCATAGTTTTCGGAATATAAGAGAGTCATGGAAAGATAAAAGAAGTCATATTGTAGGAATCATGCCTTAGAGTAGAAGGGACTAACCTTACATACCTTTTCGCCTTTCTAACTTACTGACTAAACGCTTCCTTCCAAGTTTGTAATTCTACATTCAAGGGAATTCGTACTAAGATTAGATAATCGGAAACATACTTAAGCTTAAGCTAAGGCTAATGAAAATTGGGTAGCATCTCCTTTGTTTCCACAACTTTCTCCATATAATATAACAACTCTCAAACATCAATAAAAACAGTCATAATATCGTAATCAATAACTTTGACAAGTTCGACATTAACAAATTCTCAAAATTCCTCTCAAAGTTATGCATAACCATAGCCATAATATAACATCACATTCATTCTCATATAATGCTTCTTCAATACTCTTAATACCATTTAACAAGACTATACTCTTAACAAGTCAAGAATCATGATTCATGTTAAGATACTACTCAAAATACTACTATTCTCATATTTGTAACCCATCTTCTACTTCCTTCTATAATCCAAGTCTTTCAACCACTCAATACTCTTACTAGCATTAAATGAACATAGAACTCACATTTGATTGTGTAGGAATAGAATTTTGATGAAGGTACTTCACTTGGAGAAATCCTAGCTCCACTTCCAAAGAAATTACTTGACTTCTAGCAAGCCTAGAGAGATTCCTTGCACTTGATTTCCTTGGATTGATGCAGTTGATCTTTAATTTGTCTTGAATTTATCTAAGTGAAGGGTGTGGAATGTTCTAGAGGTTTAGCGAGAAGTGGAGAAGTTAGAAGAATGAGAAATTATAATTGGGAACATATTTATATAATTGGAAAATACTCAGGCCGTCGGGAGTTATACGGACCCTTATACGGTCCGTATAAGTGACCGTATTTCACCATCGGGGAAGTCCCTTTTTCTGTTGGGTTATATGGACCGTATAAAGTTATACGGACTGTATAAGTGGTCGTATAACTCCACTTTCCTGAAATTATTTTTGTTGTTTCGTTTGATCTCCAATCCTTATAGAACTTTCTTAGCACTTGTTTAACACTTCATTAACAACCTAAGGAGCGTTATAACTTTTCTTCAAGACATTGTTAAGTCAACATTAGCTCCGTACTTAGCAAACCCTTTTTAAAGCACGACTTATACTTTACACTCGTCAACGAACTTTCTTCTCTCGCCTCGAATGTCTTTGGAATCTTAATTAGAATCATTAAGTACCCCTTATTACTTATAGGGACATCACATACATCTCACCCTACGTTAGTCTATCCACCATATGACGACATGAAATTTTTTGAGGTGTAGCAATTAAACTCCCAATTGCACTTGAATATGAGACCTTTTTCATGGCTTCTTTTTCACTTTGAGTTGTGGGACACATTTCAAGGCTCAAACTTTCACCTTTAGCTACAAGAGTCTCTATTGGTTTGTAGTCTTTCATCCTAAATCGCTCAAAAATCTTTTCTATGCATGACTCTTGTGATAGCGCGATTAGATTCTTAGAGCGATCTCGATGGATTTTAACTCCAAGGATGTAATTTGCTTTACCCATATCCTTCATTTCAAAATTGAGGGATGACCAGCTCTTTATAGTCTTTACAAAATTAAGGTTATTTCTAACTAATAGTATATCATCCATATAAAGGGATAATATTACAAAAACATTTTCAGACTGCGTCATATACACATAGTGGTCTTCATCAATCATACTAAAGTCACAAGATGTAATAGCTCAATGAAATCTCAAATACCACTGCCTAGATGATTGTTTAAGTCCATAAATGGACCATTTGAGTTTGCAAACTTTGCGCTCTTGACCATTTTGTATGAAACCTAATGGTTGTTCCATATAAATTTCTTCATCTAGTTATCCATTCAAAAATGCGGTCTTTACATCCATTTAATGTAACTCTAAGTTCATACTTGCTACTATAGCTATAATTAGTCTAATAGAGCTAAATCTCACAGCTGGAGAAAAAGTATTTTCATAATCAATACCCTCTTGTTGTGTGTATCCCTTGGCCATTAAACGGGCTTTGTAGCGTTCAATAAAGCCATCCGCATTTCTTTTAATTTTGAGAACCCATTTGCTCCCAATTGCTTTTCGGCTTGTCCGAAGATCAACTAAATCCCAAACATGTTTTGTCCTCATGAACTCCATTTCCTCTTCCATTGCTTTCATCCACTTATCCTTAGTAGGGCCTGAAAGAGCCACTTGAACTGATTTTGTCTCTTCATCATCTTGCGGAGTTACTATTAATGTTTCCCCTTCGACCTCAATACGATGTCGGAGAACAGTATCTTGTGTACTCCTGCATAATTGTGTCTCACGGGGAATATCCTCTAAATGAATAATTCTCCCAGTTGGATCAGCAGGAGGAGGTACAATATCTTGTTCCTCTCTTCTTTGGTCTTGAAGATTCTCTTGTTGATCCATAACTTCATAAAATGACACAGTTCTATCAATATCACCCTTACTAGGAAATTCAGTCTCTATAAATGTGGCATCTCGTGACTCAAGTTCTGTTATGGTACCATCTTCATTTTCTCCTATGAAGATATAACCCTTTGATTGCTTTGGATAGCCAATAAAGATGCATTTCTTGTCCCTTGGGCCAACTTCCCATATTTATGAGAAGAATCATGCACGTATGCTGCAGACTCCTAAGGTCGCAATGCATTCAAGTCAGGTTTTCTACATGTCCATAATTCATAGGGTGTGGAAGCAAAAAATTTAGAGGGCACACGGTTAAGCACAAAAGTTGTAGACATTAATGCATCTCCCCAAAAGGAAATTGACAAGTTAGCTTGCGCCATCACAGACTAACCATTTCAAGCAAAGTTCTATTTCTTCGCTCAGCTACTCCATTTTGTTGAAGAGTGTATGGCATTGTTAACTGTATTACAATTCCTTTTTCATCACATATATCCTTAAACTGATCTGATAAATACTCACGTCCACGGTCAGTTCTTAATGCTTTTAGTCTTAGGTTTAATTGATTCTCTATCAAATTCATAAATTGTCTAAAGCATTCCAATGCTTCTGACTTATGGGAGATCAAATAAACATGACCGTAACGAGTATAATCATCTATGAATGAAATATGATGCTTCATTCCTTACCCTCACACTCATAGGACCACATATATCAGAATGAATGAGTTGCAACGGAAACTTAGCTCTGGTTCCCTTTCCAAATGGTTTTCTAGTTGTTTTTCCAGCTAGACAATGTTCACAAATTGACATTTCAATTTTAGTTAATGACCCTAACAATCCTTCTTTTGTCAATCTATTCATTCTTTCAAGATCTATATGTCCATGTCTAGTATGCCAAGTATTTACATCTAAAATAGGGGTTGTTGTTAAAGCGAAACAACCATAACTATTAGATATATAATTAAAACCACAAATTGTGTCCAACATAATAAAACCATCAGATAAATAACCAAAACCATAATAAATATTGCCATGAACAATGTCAACAGAGTTATTGTGAAAATTTAAACTGAAATCTAATTTAAGAGAGAAACAATTGAAACTAAGTTCCGCCGAATATCTGGAACATATAAGACATCGTGTGAAGTAGGGTTCGACAACCACACAATTCTATTTTGCATGTACCAATCCCTTTTACTTCAACTGAAGCATTATTTCCTACATAAAGCCATCTGCTACCCGAAGGCGGCCGACGGTACTCAACAAATGATTCTCTGTCTCTAGCTATGTGGTCTGTGGCACCTGAATCTACAGTCCACAGAGAATTAGCATCAGCCATTAATGTTGTACTAGACACATAAACAAATTGAGAATTTTCAGTATGTGGTGTTACATTATGCTACTCCGGGCAATCCCGCGCATAATGACCCATCTTGTGGTAGGAATATCACTCCACTTCGGTCATATCAATCTTTTTATTACCACGCTTTCCTCTCTTCTTAAATTGAGGTTTACCTTTCTGATTTGACTTACCAGATCCCTTCTTCTTCCAAGCTTTCTTGTTCGTTTTCTTTTGCTTGGGATTAGAAGTCCCAGCAGATTCAGCTAGAAAAGTTTGTTCAGTTATTTTAGAGGCGTCACGATGCTCATCTTCAAGAACAAGATGGTGTTCAATGTCTTCAAAAGACTTGATACTTTCGTTGTGGGTCATATGAACTTTCATATATTCCCAACTAACTAGAAGAGGTCTAATAACAACTTGCACTTACTGTTCATCAGAAATATTATGACCAGCTGATTTTAGCTCTCTTATCATATTTGACATATCTCTTAAGTGCTGCCTCATCGATGTGTTAGGGTGCAATCTATAGGTGTCAAACTTTATGGTCAACCTCCTAAGTTTTATGGTAGAAGTGCCACCAAACTTATCTTTCAGTGCTATCCACATTGCTTGAGCCGTTGGATATGATTCAAACTCGCACATCAGATCATCAACCATACATACTGCTCAGCAACGTTATACGACCAATGCTATTCTTTTTCTTCCAGGCTTGAAAAGCCTCTTTATCTTTCTTATGCTGCTCTGTGTTTCCTTTAGACAGCTCAACCATGACATTGTTAAGATTCTCCGAAACATCCTGCTTTTCAAGGACGTATTGAATTTTACGGTCCCAAATATCATAATTGTCACCACTGAGTTTCTCACCCTTATTCAATTCAGCAATGATTGTCTTTAAAGTCATTTCTAAAATTTCTAAGCACATAAAAAAGACATAACACATGTGAGCACATACACAATATATATATTTGCTTCAAAATAATTGCATCTTGATTAATATCGGTGTACTATAGGCCCATGTTCAAAAGTCTACGTTTGTCTTACTTTCATCACATATAACATTAAGCATACCAATATTTTCCAGATCAATTATGAGCAAATCAAATATAATAATAGTTCTAAATGAGCAAGTTGTCTACCAATTTAGAACTCCCACTCGGAAATAAAACATGTCATTATTTTCATAAAATGACGCAAACTATAATCATGAACATTGAACTTTATTATTTTAAAATTAAACACGTTCATGAACCAATTACAAAAAAAAAATATCATGATTTTATTTTCTTCTTTCAAAACAAAAAATAAAGAGTTTTGAGCTCATGACATGCGCCAAATACATCAAAACAAAGCTCGTAAAAAAAAACTTTCAAAATGATATGTGTAACACTCAAAACTACTATTGAATGCACACTATCACATGCTATAATATTTTTCTGGAAATCTGAAATTTTCCAAAATTTCTACCTATTTGAGCAGTCAACTTCTAAAGCGCATATCTCCTTCATCCAATAACGAATTTTTACCAATAATATATCGCTGGACAACTATTGAAGATATATTTTCACTAGTATAAAGTTAGTTCATTGTGGAGTTTTATATAAGGAGATAACTTAGCAGAAAGTTAGTACGTTCATCATAGTTTTCAAAAAAAATATTTGAAATGCTTTAAAAAAATAGAAAAAAATAATAATCCGTCTTTCACTAAATGTTAATCATGCTATGGTGAAAGATAAACACATCTAACCATGATGCTTCTAATACCAATGTAGTAATTGAAATTTGGAGATTTATGCGGAATAATACAAACCTTCTCTCTAGGATCGATGTATGTTACTACCACCAATTGCCGAACGGTTTCTTACAAGATCACTTGTGGAGTTTCGTAAATTATCCACAACAACCACACTCTTTTGTTTAAGTAAAACTCACTCAATGTATTTTGTGTTGTTTTTTGGATGATCTCCACTGATCTCTTTTATAGGACAACATTGAAACTTATAACTTCAATTCATTCAAGAGTTACATGACCCCTTATCCCTTAACTCCAATTAATTCATGAATCACAATTAGTTGAGTTGTAACTTGTCTTCATGAATGAAGCAAGCTATGGGTTCTCCCATCAATGGGTGTACATCCGTTTCCAACACCTTACGTAGTTTTTAAGACTATGTAAATTGCAAAAAATTCAATACAATTATTTATAAATACAATAAGAATAATAATATGATACCTTTCGATTGACCACATTGACGATATTGTGAAGGTCCACCCAGCATTGCTTCTTCAGCTAAATGGATGACTAGATGTTCCACTATATCAAAAAAAAGATGGAGGAAATATTCTCTCCAAATGACAAAGAGTAACTGCAACTTGATCCTGGAGCTTTTCTAATTCACCTATCTTCATAACTGTTGAACAAATGCCCCTAAAAAAGTTACTTAATTCAATTAATGGATTGAGGACATTCATTGGCGGGAGATTACGCAAGGCAATAGGAAGGATTTGTTGCATTAAAATATGGCAGTCATGACTCTTCAACCCATGCATGGTGCGTTGCTTAAGATCCACACAATTTGAGATATTTGAAGCATAGTACTTTCACATCTCTTGGAAATTGTAAAAGCATATCTTTTTGTGTGTTACTCAATGTGAAACATGCAGGGGGTAGATAGTATTTGACATTAGCTTTTTTCTTAGGATGCAAAGCTTTTCGGATCCCCATCTCTTGTAAATCCAAACGAGACTTTAGATTATCTTTTCCTTTGCCATCAACATTTAATAATGTCCAAAATATTTTATCAAATACATTCTTTTCAATGTGCATCGTGTCAAGATTTGCGAATCATATTGTCTTTCTAGTATTCCAACTCAAAAAATATGCTCTTTTTATTCCATATATTTTGCAACACATTATCAATATCATTAACACCACCCCATTTCATTTTACGTGATTTGGCCAATGGATCTTTTCCAAATTTATTTTTTATATTGTTCAATTGCTCATGAACCTCAATTCCTAACAATCGTTTACCTGCTACGTATCTCCAACTCCACAAGGCCATTGAATGTAACTTTATCTTTTCGAAACTTGTACCCGTAGGGTAACCATCGCCTATGAGACATGAAACAATACTTCTGTCCATTTTTCAATCTTATAAATCTAGTCTTGGTAAGACAACATGGACAAGCATATCTAGTTTTCACACCATATCCTGATAAGTTACCTAGCGTTGGAAAATCACTGATTGTCCAAAACAATGATGCACGCATTCGAAACATATGATTGTCGGATGCATCATAAGTGGAAACACCAACCCACAACTTCTTTAACTCATCAACTAATGGTCATAGGTAAACATCAATATCATTTCCTGGTGCACGAGGGGTATCAATAATGATTGATAATATCATATATGGTTGTTTCATGCACAACCATGGTGGCAAGTTAAATGGAACCAAGACGACTGGACATGTGCTATGTGAGATAGACATAGAATTGAATGGACTAATGCCATCTGAAGCCAATCCAAGTCCAACATTTCGAGGATCTTGAGCAAAATCTGCATGCGCTTCATCAAATTTCCTCCAAGCAATACTGTCAGCACGATGTCGCATTACCCCATCTCTAGTGCGACCTTCAGCATGCCATCTCATTTGAGTAGATGTTTTAGCCGACATATATAGTCTTTGAAGTCGTGGTATCAAGGAAAATATCTAATCACCTTTGCTGGAATTTTTGAGGCTTCTGAACTATAATTAATTGATTCACCTTTGAATTGTTTGTATCTTGGAGCTTTGCAATACATACAATCTGTTCTATCTTCCGTCTCATTCGAATAAATCATACAATCATTTGGACATGCATGTATCTTTTTGTAATCAAGTCCTAGGTCTTTAATAATTTTCTTTGCATCATTAAAGGACTTGGGTAATGTTTCACCTTCAGGAATTTAACCAAATTTATTTTCCTTCTAAATCTTTGGAGCCCATTTGTAGGGAGGTCACTTTCCTTGCAGGTGAGGATTCTTAGTTCTCTTTGAGGTACAGATTTGAGAAATCTCTGTTTAATTTAGCCCTTAGCCTTGGGTTTAGCCTTGTATGGTTCAATTTAGCCTTTAAGCCTTGGGTTTAGCCTTAAATTGAAAAAAAAAATGAAGCTACTATTAACTATTGGGCATTTCAGCAAATTAGGATAGCCTTATACGGATATGTTTTTAGCTAGTCATTTATTTTCTAGAATGGAAGAATAATACACTAAGAGTAATATTTAGTTTATAGTATTAATAAAGCTAGAAACAAGCGCATCTTTTAAAAAATAATTTTTAAAATAAATATATTATTAAATATGTTGGAAATTTAAATTTAATGATAGTACTCTAATAAGTTTGGGAAATAATTACTTACTGTCAAGAGTTGTGACCATTATAAAAAAATTAAGAATAACAAAATATTTTAGGAATAAGGAAAATGTATATCTATGTTAGATTAGCGGAAAAAACACCGAAAATAACTTAAAGCACTTTGTTGAGCCAATATACTCATAATAGCTAAAATTTAACCTACGTACACCGCGAAATTTTACGATGAAGGGTGTGCACCTGAATACCCGTAGCCTAAGGTGGCTCCGTCCATGTTCTCGGTTCCTACCCTCATAATCGGAATTCGGGGAAGAAAGCATATAAGAGGGGGTGGCAAATGGGTGGGTTTGGTTGGATTTGATTTGGTAAAAAATGGTTTGAACAAAAACGGGTTGGGTGTCAAACCGCCCATATTTCATGTGGGTAAATATGAGTTGGGTGATAATTGAATGGATTGGTTATGGGTTAGCCCATATTATACAAGTGTAATATTATTTCAAGTGTAATGTTTATAGTTTCTCTTTTCTTTTCTTTTGTCAAGTTAAATTAATTTTTTCATACATTCATAAATGATATTTTGAAATAGAAATTTTGGCCGGGGGGGGGGGGGGGGAGGGGGGAGGGGTAAAAAAAATTCCATTTTTTATTAAATTTTATAAAAGTAAATTATATGAAATTGAAATTTGAGGGGGGGGGGGGTGGGGTAAGAATTTTTTTTATAAAAGTAAAATATATGAAATTGAAATTTGTGAAGGGGGCAGTGTCGTGAACAGGGTGGGTAGGGGGTGAGAAATTTTTTTTGTCCATTTTTTATAAAAATAAAATATATGAAATTGAAATTTGGAAGGGGTGGGGTATTTTCCATTTTCTATATAAGTATAATATATGAAATTGCAATTTGGGGGTGGGGGGTCTTGGAGGGAGTGGGTGGGGGTAAGAAAATTTTAATATATGAAATTAATTTTTTTTTTGGGGGGGGGGGGGGGGGGGAGAGGGGATGATGGGGAGTCGTCGAAAGGGTGGGGTTATTTTCCATTTTTTATACAAGTAAAATGTATGAAATTAGATTCTGTGGGAGGAAGGGGGTAAGAATTGTTTTTTATTATTTTTTATAAAAATAAAATATGTGAAATTGAAATTTGGAGGGGAAGGGGCGGGGGGGGGGGGGGGATGGGGAGCCATGGAGAGGGTGCGTATTTTTCATTTTTTGTAAAAGTAAAATATATGAAATTAAAATTTAGATTTGGGGGGGGGGGGGGGGGGGGGGTTGATGGGGGAATTGTGGAGGGGATGGGGGTATTTTTCATTTTTTATTAAAGTAAAATATATGAAATTAAAAGCTTTTTTTTGGGGGGGGGGGGGGGGGGGAGTGGGGGTGGGGGTCATATTTTTATGAATTTTTTCTTTTCTTTTATCAAGTTAAATTAATTTTTTCATATATTCATAAATGATATTTTGAAATAGAAATTTCAGGTTGGGTTGGGGGGGGGGGGGGGGGGAATTCTTTTCCATTTTTTATTAAACTTTTATAAAAGTAAATTATATTTAATTGAATTTTGTGGGGGTGGGTGGGGCAATTTTGTTTTTATATAAAAATAAAATATATGAAATTTAAATTTGTTAGGGGGGGGAGGGTGTCGTGTAGAGGGTGGGGTTACTTTCCATTTTTTTTAAAAAGTAAAATATATGAAATTAAAATTTGGGGGGAGAGGGTGGTGGGGAGTCGTGGAGGGGGTGGGGTATTTTCATTTTTTATAAAAGTAAAATATATGAAATTAAAAGTTGGGAGGTGAGGGGGTAAGAATTTTTTTGCATTTTTTATAAAAATAAAATATATGAAATTGAAATTGGGGGGTGGAGGGTACGGGGGTTCATATTTTTATGAGTTAGAAAGAGACTTGAAGCTCAAATTTATCCACCTAAAATATTAGTGACCAACTCACTAATATTTTGGGTTCAATGTGCTAGTTTTTTAAATATTGTGGGTTCAATGTGCTAGTTTTTTAAATATGGATTCAAAACGCCACCTCTAAAAAGGGACATATAGAGAAGGTGGTAAGAGATTCATAGTAGAGTCCGACCACAACAAGAGGACAATGGATACACAAGCTAAATCATAATTTAAAAATAATTAATATTTTTTAAATATTATCAGTAAATATGCTAATTGTACGGTAGACCCATGTAGTCTGGCATTTTCCTGGACCTCACCATAGCGACAACTTAATGTGTGGGGCTGATCTTTTTTGTGCTAATTGTAATAAAAGTTCATTTTTAAAAAGTCAAACGTTCATTATTATTTTTCTTATTGGCTGAGATGTTAAATAATTCTATTATTATATATAATTTACTTTAACTAATTAAATTATTAACCATATTTTTAGTTCCAATCTCATTTGTTATATGGTATTATAAATTATTTTTACCCTTGCCACAAAATTAGAACATTTGTAGGTTCAAGGGAGGTCAAATACCTCCGATCTCTACCATATATATGTGTCAAAAGAGAATGAGAAGAAGCCTGAAAAAGATCTAGCAAAAAAGAATATAAGCTTAAGTGCGATAAGCAGAACAAAATCACATCGAGGTCCTAATTGTAAAATTTTGGCATGATATCCTTCGAACATAGATTCACGTAGAATATCGTGCCACCATACGACGATGGTATATATGGAAAATATGGATCATTCGCAAAGTGCAAAAGCAAACTATTTTACTTCTCTCATTATTATAAGTAAATAATATTTGGCTATTTTAAGAAGAAGATTTCCTACAAATTGACATAGCAATTGTTGAGTAGCTGCTACTCAATAATAGATATTTAGTTATAGTGATGTTTTGATGATTTATGAGAATTTTGAATTCAACTTTGTGGAATCCTTACCATAAAGTGAATACATGAAATTAGCATTAATTAAAGTAGGAGAATGAATAGCCGACACACATACAAGGAAATAAGGAAGATCCAAGTCAAACAAGGATTGGTTTCTGGTACAATTAATGAAATCAATACTTGATTGGATTCAAGGGTGACAACTAATTCTATCTATACACAACACGAACAAGCTTTGGAGCTTAACCACAATCACAAAATTTAAAATCAAGTAATGTACGACGAAACAATTAAAACTCATATAATTAAGTTACATTAGGATTAAAGAAAAAAAGAGTTCACACGTTTAATTAATTAAATTGATGTGTGCCCTGAAACGTATTTATCCTTTTTGAAAGGTTTTTCATATTTAGTGACTTCTTAATTAATTGACACGTATTTATCCTCTGTGAAAGGTTTTTTATAGTTCTTAATTAATTACCTTCTGTTGGTTTTAATAATCTATTTAGGTGTAGGCTTTAAATAAATTTGCCTTTGAACTCTGTGAATGATCTGAGTTGGTCCTTGAAATCACCGGTCAAAATTCATCTCTGCTTCAGTTAATCCATAATAAGGATAAGTTGAGCCATTTTGATAAACGGTGAGAGTAAAAATGAGATATATATTTTTTAACGGAAGGTAAATTTTCTTTAAAATATATAGTCCAGGGGCACCAGGGGCAATTTGAACATTTACCCTAAAAAGAGTGATGAATAATTTCAAAAGAATTATATTTCCAACATTAAGTGTAAATGTCAGTAATTAGCGACTAATAATATGATATTTTGCAACAAATGTCATAATATATTCGACATTAAAGAATTTCTTGATTTAGAAGATCCTTTGATGTGTTCTTACACTTATTTTCATGAATTTAGTGGTGATGATCTTGATATTCCCTTTGATTCTCTTGAATTCAAATGTCATTGTTTTAACGACATTTTCACTAAATTTCGCGAAAAACACCGATGTTTTTCAACAAATGTCGTTGATCCAAATGTCGTCGTTTTGCGACATTTGGCATCAAATGCCGTCGTTTTAATGACATTTGGACCAAATATCGGCGTTTTTATGACATTTGGCATCAAATATCGTTGTTTTTACGACATTTGTTCGTAAACGTCACAAAATTCCTTATTTCCCAGACATTTGTTGCAAATGTCACAAAACAAATATCGTGGTGTCTCTACTTTCTTGTAGTGTCTTTAACTGTTCGACATGGTTCATCCTTTTATATATTTTTTACTTATCGACTTAACATATAATTACGTGATTACACTAAAACTAGTTATAAGAAAGGTCTCCCCGGATACAGCAAAGAGGTCATGGACGACCCATCTTAGTTGTGAACTTGTGATTGTAGAAGTTAGTCTCAAGTTTAACCATTGATTGCTACTGCTATTGAATTAATGGAGTTTAATGATACATTTGAATTACGCTAACTCAGAGTTAAACCCGTCAACCGGTTCGGTTAAACCGGTTAAAATCGGTAACTGGACCGGTAAAATTGGAACCGAAACCGGTTAATCGGTTCCGGTTAACCGTTTAAAATATTACTGGTCCGCTTCTGATATTTTTGAAACCAGAACTATTTAAACCTGAACCGGACCGGTTAAACCCGTTTAACCGGTGAAAATTAAAAAAAAATAGTCGTTGGGCCAGATCCTCTATCCGTTAATGGACCGTTTTCAACTGTCCATTTGCAAAAATGGTTGTTGCCAAACGGTCATTTTATTAATTTTTGGCCCCCCAACCCCCCAAACTTTTTTTTAACACTTTAACCACCCCCCACCCCTATATAAACCCTTCTTCATTTTCATTTTAATTCACACCAATTCACTCTTCTTCATTTTTCTCTCAAATCTCAATCTCTCAATTATAGTTACTTTTCAATAATTAGTCACAAAGTCTTATTATAGTTTCAACTTTTAATTATTAATTTTGCAATTATAATATTGTTGGTGGAGTTGGTGATTTTGCAACAATCCGAAGTAGCTTTGGTGGATTTGCAATTCTAGCCGCCTTTACTTTGTTGGAAATTAATCCGGCAATTTGGTACCTTCGTTCCAACTCTATCTTTATTTTTCGCAATTTAATTCTAACAATTTATTTTTCGCAATTTAATTTACGTAATTTAATTGTAGCAATTTAATTTGTTGTAATTTATTTTCTTGTGATTTATTTGATTGCGATTTAAATTAATTCTTTTTAATAATGTCTAAGAGATTAAGACGTAATGTCGGTAGTAGTAGTCGTATTGTTAGGGGTGCGCTTAATGAGGAAATATTTATGGAAGAAACACCTAATTTAGGTATTGATGTTGGTGGAAATAATCCACTTTTAAGTCATGAGGCTATGCAACAACATTTTACCGACACTTTTAATGAAGACTTAGATGATGATGATGATGATGATGATGAAACACAACTCCCCGAAAATCCCATAGGAGATACATGTCCTGCACAATCACATACACAAAACAAACCGCCTAGAACTCGTAAGCCAACAGCTAAAGTTTAGAAATTTATGACTAAGAATAGGGAAAAATAATCAGCTATATGTACCCTATGTGGACAAGTATTTAGTTTTAAGCAAGGAACTGGTAAGGATGGTGGAACGGGTACACTAAATAGTCATATGAGAACCAAACATATGGATGTTTGGGGAGAGCAAACGGGTTCAAATGTGGGGAGGATTCAAATGACGATAGACGCACGAACCGGTAGAAATTTTAAGTATGACAAGAAAAAAGAGCATGTAATAGCTAAAATGGTAGCTTATGATTGTTTACCATTTTCCTTTCCCTCAGATTTGGGGTTTGTTACTTACATTCAACGTTGTTATAATCCGTTATTTGAGGGTATTCCTAGAAGTACTTGTAGAGCCGATGTTATAGATTTGTTTAAAAAATATAAATTTTATTTGCGCCATGTATTTAATTCTTTAAATTGTAATGTTTGTCTTACCGTTGATTTGGGTCTTAGTATTAACCATTTAGATTTTTTTGCTATTACATGTCATTGGGTTGACGACAACTGGATTATGCAAAAAAAGAATTATAGATTTTTTATATGACGAAGGAAATTGTTATATCCCGTATTTTTTAACGTCGAATTATTTGCTGGGGTGGGACCCACACATCGAGATTTTTTTGAAACATCTGAAAAGTCATATGAATCACATATGTAAAGTTAAACACAACTCATGAAGGACCCTTGGGCCAAATCAAAGTGGAAGCCCTCCAAACGAATATTTTTAAGAAAACGTTTTCGGGTGACCTGACTTTGAGGGGAAAAAACGGTATCATAAGTTTGTAATTTGGAAAAATACCAATAAATAAAAGTTGTAGATAATTGAATTAGCTTTCCAACCATAGGTCGTGGGTTCCTAGGTGATGTCGGTACAAGGAGATATGGACGTTTTAAGGTCGAAAGGTCAGTGGACTAGGCCCAACCGGGTAGGCCAAAAAAATGAAAAAAATGAGGCCCAAAGTGAAGGGGTGGCCGGCCATACATGGCACAAGCCCACCAAAATTAATCAATTCTCCATGTGCTAATTAGATAAAAGGGACAATATGTTCTTCAACTTATCCATAAGAAGTTTTAAGAAACAAAGAAGGAGAAAAACAAAACAAAGAAGAGCCAAAGTTGAAGGCCATACGGCCAAGCTCACCAAAATTTGCCCCTTTGAAATCTTCCTCCAAAAATTATTTTCTTGTGGTATTCCTACTAATTCAAGGGTCCTTTACAACTTGGTGTAGTTATTTTGGAAGAAAGGGCACTTGTTTCATCAATTTAACAACTTTGTCAAGTGAAGAAGTTGGGAGAAAAAGGTAAGAATTAATTCCTTTTTATGATGTTAAGAAGGTTTGTTTATGTTGTAGTATGTAGAAATGAGTAGAATTTATGAAAATATGAAAGTTTACAAAGTGGGTGTACATGTGTGCATGTGTATGTAATGTTGTATAAATAATATGAGTTGAATTTTATGTTGTATTCTAGTTGTAATTGTGGTGGACTTTATATTGGAAATGAAAGTTGAATGAATTTGGTTGAAGTTGGAAGTGGGAATTATGGTCATGTGGTGTGGAGATAGAAATGGAAATGAATTAAGTTTGTTTAATATGTTAGTTGTGTTGTTGTGACCTTTATAATGTAAATGAAGGTTAAATGGGTTAAGTTGGCATTGAAATTGATTGTAGAAGATTATGTCATTTTAGTATGATTTTATGATATTATGGAAACGAAGTTGTTAAAGTGTGGATTGTTGTTGTTGATTATGAATTTGAAAGTAGAAAATGTGTTGTGATGGTTTTGTTGTATATGTAAGAATTTTAGATGGAATATGGAATTGATGGAATTGTTGAATATTGGATATATGGCTTGGAATATTCTTGGCCTATGTTTGAATGATCTTAAATTAGTGTATGAATATGGAAATATTGATATTGACTTGAAAGTATAAGTTGGATTGGAAGTTGTTGCATTGTTTGGAAAAGAAGATTATTTATGTTAGAATGTGTTTTTAATCGATCGTTGATGATTATTGGTATTGTTGTTGGTATGGTTGTTGATATTTGAGCCGAGTTAGATCTCGGGGATGTTGTATGTATAGGGGAGATGCTGTCCAAATTTCTGTAGACAAGTATTGGTTAAGATTGAACTTTTAAACCTTATGATTAATATTTGGTAAATGTGACCAAATGTAGATTTTGGACGAAACGGGATTTGAATTTAGAGAGACGTAAGGAGCGAATAAGGTATGTAAAGCTTTGCTTTTCATTCTCTTGGCATATCGTAGGTATGATAGGCTTGGATACGAGCCCTGAGGACGACTCTACTCTTAGAAATCCACACCTAAATTTTCCCCCTTTTCATTCAGTAGAATTGAATTGAATATATTATGAATAATTGGAAACAAAATTGCCTATCATCTAGAACTTGCACAAATAGGACCCGATTACTTTAAAACTCCCATAAGTGATGTTATGAAGTGTAACATACGTAAAGTATGTACGCCACCTCATTTGACCCGAGGTGGGCCCACTACTCTTGGATTTTTCTGATTTGTTCCGTTTGACTTATTTTAAAGTAGAATTCAAAGGAAACTCTTGGCTACTCGTCTAACTACTATATGACATTTGTTTGAATTATTTTGATAAGTCCCATAATGTATTTTGAAACATGAAAATGATTTCAGAAAGCTTATTTTGACATATACTATTGTGATATCTGAAAGGCATACTCTATGATTACTGCTCCGTTTCTGTTATATGGTTTGGCATCTAAGTTATGTTATTGAGTCTCCGTAAATGTGTTATATTTTATATTGCATTAGTTTCTCACTACTCCATTCGTAGATGCCTCAATGTTTCCTTCACTGAGCCCGGGCCAGGATATGTTATCAAGCGTATTCCACTGCATTGTTCGTCGTGCCTCGATGTGAGGGGGCAGGTATGACATGTACATGGGTCCGTAGTATGATGCGCCATGTACATATATTCTGATACTTGATGATATGATTTGAGGATATGATATGATATGGCCATCTGATATGATCTGATATGTTACGGAGTGATTCCCTACTCTGGAGTATGATGTGTTGTGGCGCTAGTGACGGGATGGCGACCACGTTCTGTTCACCGAGTCCCTTAATGGGGCCGGATATGGCATATGTTTTTGCATGCATTATTTATGTTTTGTAAATATGCATTCTGATATTCTGGACATTACACTCATTTTCTGTATTTTTTATTCCGGTTATAATTTTGTTTACTGTACTTTATGCTTTACATATTCAGTACATCTTCCGTACTGACCCCCTTTCTTCGAGGGCTGCGTTTCATGCCACGCAGGTACAGACGATCGATTTGCTGATCCGCCCGCTTATGATCCTATTCTACTATCTTGGAGTGCTCCTTTGTCCGGAGCCTATATTTTGGGTACAAACTTTTCTGTTGCACATATGTATGTTATTCAGGAGTATGACGGGGCCCTGTCCCGTCTTATGTTTTTGTTGCTATTCATAGAGTTCTGTAGACATACATGTGGGTTGTGTATATGTTTTGGGTTGCTATGTTCTATGATAGCCTTATCGGCTTCCGTGCGATATGTCTGTTTGTCTGCGATAATTAGTAAAGCCATTCGACTTCCGTATCTGTATATTCTGCTTATATTCTGGTTTGGGTTATTGGGTACGTATGGGTGTCCAGCACGGACACTAGTCACGGCCTACGAGGTTGGGTCGTGACAGAAATGGTCGTCACGATGGAAAATGTTTAGCCGATTCAATGTCTACTATTATGAGATTTTTTAACATTTATAGAAAAACACTTTGTATTGCTTTAGATAATGCTTCTAATAATACAAAGGCGATAGGTCTTATAAAAAGAGAACTAAACCCTACGCTAAGAAATATTTTTTATGTAAGATGTAGTTGTGACATTTTAAATTTAATTGTTAAAGATGGTCTTGTACAATTTGATGATTCTATTAAAAAAGTTAGAGATGCGGTTGCGTTTCTTTTTTGTAATGCTAATAGAGGAAGAATTAGAGATTTTAAGAATGCTTGTGTGGAAAATAACTTTAGACCTAGGAAAATTCAAGTAGAAATTGAGACTAGGTGGAACTACATTTACATTATGCTACAACAAGCATATGAGTGTAGGATTCTCATACAACAAGTTCACAATAAATATAATATTAATAGTGAGGATTGGTTAAATTTTATGCATTGGGAAGATGTTAAAGAATGTGTTGAACTCTTAGAAATTTTTTATAATGTAACTCTTGCTTTTTCTAGACAATTTTATCCCACGGTAACCGGAATTTTAGCCTACTTAGAGGAAATAACTAGAGCTTTACAAGAGTATAAATATAAACCCGATTATCAAGTGGCTATTTTTGAAATGATAATAAAATTTAAGAAGTATTTTTTTCTCATCCCAACTTTATTTATATTGGATTCCCTTTTAAATCGTTGTTTAAAACTGTTTTATACTAAAAATTTGGTTAGTCAAATTTATACATTTTTAGAAATTGAAGAGGGAGTTCAACCATCTTTAGGTGAAGCCGAACTCGCTATTGATGATGAGTTTAGAAAAGTTTTTACTCATTATTCTAGTTTGGAAGAACGTGTTACACCCGTTGCTCCACGCCCTACTACTTCTCAAAGTAGCAAAAAGGGCTTGTCGAGTTTAAAAGTTTTACATTCACAACCAACTTCTTCTTCTACTGCAAACTTTGATGAATATAACTTTTATTTGATGCAGCCAAATGTGGATATCAAGGAACTGGATGACTTGGATATCTTAGCATGGTGGAAAAAGTACAAGGCAAGTTATCCGGTACTTTAAAGAATGGCTCGAGATATCCTTATAGTTCAAGTATCAACTGTGGCTTCAGAGAGCGCATTTAGCCAAGGAAGACAGTAAATTGGAGACCATAGACATTCATTATCTGGCTTTAGCTTGCAAGTACTAGTGTGCATTCGCGATTGGATTAGATCGGAGCGACGCGACCAAAACTTAGAAGCGGAGGAAGGCGAAGAGGAAGAAATTGAAGATTTGATAGCTAGTGGACCGCACCAAATGGAAGACTTTCAAGATATTTCCATGACCGAATATGATGTGGGGGAAATTAACGAAATAGTTCAAAATTGGTGATTTATTATTCTACTATTTTTATACAACTTATGTATTATTTGCAAGTTAAAAAAAAAACTACAACTTGCAAATAAATGTTATCCAAGAATGAATAAAATATATGGCTCATTGAGCTTTTTTCTGTTTATTTGTGTTCATATTTTTACTTTTATTAAGTTAGGAATATACCTAAAATATACTAAGAATATACTTATAATATACATGTACTTAAATTAAAAATTAGAAAGTTATATGCTTGAAAAATAACTAAAATATATTAAGAATATATATATACGTATATTCTTATTATATTTTCGGTATATGTAGTATAACACTATAACTTAAGCATATAACTTAATATATATATATATATATATATATATATATATATATATATATATATATATATATATATATATATATATATATACGAAAAGCACTATTCTGTATTGCTGACTTGTTGTTAGCTTGTTAGTCAGTCAATATTTAAACTTTAATTATAAACTTGTATAACATATGTAAATATACCTACAATATACTAATAAATACTATAATATATATATATAATACAAAAAACAAAAAACAAAAAAATTAAACGACTTTGAACCGGACCGATTCCGATTTGGGATTTCAAACCGATAAATCGAAATCGGTTAAACCGGAACCGATTAAGCGGTTTCAATTTTTTAACCGAAAACCGATCAGTTTCCTAATTGATTATCGGTCCGGTTTCAATTAACCCGGTTGACGGGCTTACTCAGAGTTATGTTTTCTTCGGCCTTTAATCTCTCCTTTGATCATAGATAAGCTTTCTACATGTGGTGGTAGAGCTACCATAGTTACAAATTCAAATCAACGTCTAATCTAGGTGAAAAATGGTGCTTTGACCGGCGGCTTACGGGAAGTCAAATAAAGCGTACTAGATATTTTGATTGCATACTATTTTAATAATATATATTTGTACTTTCTGGTTTCTGGATTACGGCGGCACAGCTATTTGTTTTCCCTTGCTGACAGTGGATTTTGACCAAAGTTTTGTCAAGTGGCAATTGAAAAAGAAAGGCCTTTTTGATATTTCCTCTTTAGTGGGTCAATCTAGCTTTATTTTTAATTGGGAGAAATATTGAGTCGTGAACTTAAATGACCCAAAAAAGATTAGTTGAGCCAAAATATCGGTCTCCCCGGATACAGCAAAGAGGTCATGGACGACCCATCTTAGTTGTGAACTTGTGATTGTAGAAGTTAGAGAGTTATGTTGTCTTCGGCCTTTAATCTCTCCTTTGATCATAGATAAGCTTTCTACATGTGATGGTAGAGCTACCATACTTAGAAATTCAAATCAACGTTTAATCTATGTGAAAAATGGTGCTTTGACCGGCGACTGACGGGAAGCCAAACAAAGTGTATTAGATATTTGATCCCCAAGAAATATAGGCTTGCCTGTTATCCACACCAGAATAAATAGAGTTTTTTGAAAAAACCTGCTAGTGGAGGAAGACCTCCTAGGGATAAGAGACATAGGGCTAAAGAGAGAGCCAAAAAAGGATCGCATACTATTTTTTTTATTATATTAGAAGCATGGGGTGTTTTCGTCGTCCACCTCCAACTCTTGTATAAAAAAAATAAAAAAGTGGATTTCATACTAAAAATCAAGCAATATAATTTTTTTTAAAAAATGGATCCCACCACCTTCAAACTCATGCAAAAAAAAAAAGTGTGGATCCTATATTAAAAAAATCAAGCAATATAAAAAAAAAAGTGGACCCCATATTAAAAAAACAAGCAATATAAAAAAAGTGCATCATATATTAAAAAATAAAAAAATATTCAAGTAATTCGCAAAATATCCCTATTAAGTCAATAATGGTGAATTGATTGTCACATGCGTATCAGTCCATTAGTGACAGCAAATGAAATTATTGTACAGTAAAAAACGTGAATCTCATATTATTGTTTTTATTCAAAAGATTAAGTAGTCAAACCATACAATTTTCTTTCTTTTCTTATATTAGCTTGAGATCTAATCTAAATATTTAACTGTTGTATTTGCTATTCCACCATGCCATTTATTTGTAATGTTTACTAAAACAAATATATTTAAAATATTTATATTTTAAAATAAGATAGAATTTAATTACTTTTTCATTTTTATTCTTACTTTTTCATTTTTATTCTTACTCTAATAAATGTGAAAAGAGATTAATGTCGTAAAAGAAAAAATGATATTAAATGGAGACAAATAATAAATAAGGTAAATTAGTCAAATTATAATTTTAACTGATGTTTCCTTAAAAAAAAGTGAAAAAGCAACATGACAAGTAAAATGAGCTAAACCAAGAATATTCACCAAAAATTAAAAAATGGTAGTTCTTCATTTAAATAGAAAATCAAATTTTTACTTTGTTTCGTTCTATATATGTAAAATTAATTTAATAATTTGAATTAGTATTATCCAAATCAAAATTTGATAAGAAAAAATAATAAGTATTGTTTAGGTCTAATCTACATATATTAATAATATAATATTTTATACCTTTAAATTAATCGAATTAAAATTCAAAGTATCAACTGATGCTTAAATATTGCTATTGTTTTGTCCCAAAGAGAGAAAATAGTTTCCTTTTAAATAAGTCTTCTCTTTTAAAAAAATATTAATAAATTTTTGCAAACTTTGTATTCATAGCAAATACTAATATAATAAAGTTTTGAATACGGAGCACAAACTATAATATTATATTAATCGTGTTTTGGAAATACACTATAATTTAAAGTGTTGGACCCGTGCTATACGCCATCTAGTAATAATAGGGAAAAGGACACAAATGACCGGTCGGTCATAAATAATCCCATCCTCTAACCCAATTTTTCCCAAACCCAAATTATACTCAATAAACTAATCTCATCCATTAGGCAAAACTTAAATAAGACAATTTTCAAATAAAAACCCAAACACAAAAATGTTTGAGGCGATTCTTATATATAATATGTGTCATTTGTGTATAAAATATGTATCAGTACCTATTTGTAATGTATGGAAACTGTATAAAATATGAATAACTAAGGTATGTATCATTTTTGTATATAATATGTATCATTTTTTGTATATAAAATGCATATATAATTCCAGCATGTGTATATAAACTCTATCAGTCTTGTATAGAAAGTGTATCATACGTATAAAAAATGTATAATAGAAACCATATCATTGTGGTATATAATATGTATCACTATTGTATATGTAAAAAAACATATCATATCATTATTGCATAATATATGTATAATAAATGTATAATTAATGTATAATTTATGTAAAATAATTGTATGATTAATTCCAGCATATGAATATAAAATGTATAATTCTTGTATATAATATATAATTCTAACATATATATGTATATATGCTGTAGCAGCTCTAAGTCGCCACAAAAAATCTTTTTTTTTAAGCGTCTGGGTTGTTGGGCCAGCCAACCTTGCCATTATTTTGGACTGATCAACCATTTTTTTTGCATTATTTTGGATTGAATAGACACTTGGTAAAATTAAACCCAAACAATAATTAAATATGGAATTAGTTTGATTGAGTGGACCAGTAGTATCCTTTTGCCCGTAATAATATATATTTGTGCTTTCTGGTTTCTGGATTACGGCGGCACAACTATTTGTTTTCCTTTCCTGACAGTGGATTTTGACCAAAGCTTTGTCATGTGGCAATTGAAAAAGAAAGGCTTTTTTGATATTTCCTCTTTAGTAGGTCAATCTAGCTTTATTTTTAGTTGGAAAAAATATTGAGTCCTGAACTTAAATGACACAAAAAATATTATTTGAACTAAAATATCCCAGTGAAAAAAAAGTTACCATAGTATCTTTAATGCAGGAATTTACTATGTTAGTGACGCCATTTAACGCAGCATATTTGGCCTTGATATTTTTTTTGTGAGCTAATTACTCTCCTTCGTTTAAATTTTAACACTTTTTCTATACTTTGGTCATAGATTAATCATTGATTCAAGACTCCAGAACATCAATATTTTATATAAAACCCTTTTTTTGTGCAATTAATAATGTGAGTCCGGCACTTTTGTAACCCAAAAAATTTTTTTGGAACCAAACTAACCCATTAAAACAAAAGAACCAAACTAGGCATCACGCACAGATTCTGCGCGTGAAATCCTTGCCTAAAAAACCGACCCAGCCTTTATTCTTTCTCTTCTCTTTCTCAAAAATTAAGATTTTTTGCGTACTTTGACCGAAGATTAGTCACTTTTCAAAACACCGGAATATAAATATTTTATATAGAACTTAATATTTTCTTTAGTGTGAAATAATATCGGCTCATTACATCAAGTATACATATAAATTTTGATTGTCGTCTTAGGGGTTGTAAAGTGTTCCGAAGTACATTTGAAAACTTGTTATATTTAGGTTTAAGTGACATATTTTATAGGGTGCGGATTCTTTTATGTCTTTTTTATTTTTTTATTGTATTGTGTAATCTGCACTTTTTGAATGTGCAAAAATAAATATAATATTTAAAAATAATTCATCCAATACGAGAGGTTCATAATAACTGAAAAATATTTCATTCCATTAGCAACAAAATACATCATTAAATTACAATAGACTTAAAAAAAATCAAGTTCTAGACACTCTTCTACTTCTAGGTGTGCTGCCACCACGAGAGTTTTGCCCACATGAACGCTTATCATGCCCAAATTGCTTACATGTCGAGCACTTGCGAGAGTAAGTCTTTTCGCTAACATCCATTTGATTGTGATAACGTGTTAGCTTGTTTTTTCTTAATTTATGGATATGGTTTCTTGTTCGCAATCATAGAAAATGGCGCGACTGGCCACTAAGCTTGATCACCAAAGGGACAGGATTGGCCCGAATATGCTTTAAGGTATTTTACGACCTTATATTTCTCCGCCACATAATCATTTACATTTCTGGCCATTCTCTCAAAGCACCTGACTGCATGAGAACATGGCATGTGGTACGTTTGCCACTTACCACAAGTGCATGATTGTGTACGCTCAGTAACAATATGTTTATTTCCTCTTTTGTCGTCACAATAACCCGTTCTAACTTCATACACTCGTTGAACGGCGTCATACTCGGTCATTTGGTGACCCTCAACCTTTCTTCTATAGTACTCCATTTTTTTGTAGGGATTTGGCATCCATGTTCCCTCGTCAGCTAATATAGTTATGGCCTGCCTTGTCCTATCAGCAAATCGCTCCACGACTTTCCTGAAAGTTAGTCTTACCATTGCGGTGACAGGTAGTCCTCGAGCAGATTTGAGGAGTCCATTGAAAGACTCCGAGTTGTTCGTTGTGAGCATGCCTCACCTCTTTCCTCCATCAGCATAAAGAGTCCATTATTCAACTTCTAATTTTATCAACCAAACATATGCCTCTTCACTCACTCCCCTTAGCAGCTCCATTATTGCAGCCCATTTTCTTTGTTGATGTTGCATCGCAGCCCCCCACATCAATTTTTTTACAATGTCATTTTCAAACTTTATTTGCAAATTAGCCTTTAAGTGCCTTAAGCAATATCGATGGTAAGCATGTGGAGGCTGCTACCCTTCCAGAGTACGCATATTGTGCAATATGCCTTTATGACGACCCGCTAGGACACATATGCCCTGACGACCCTTAATAACATGAGTTTGTAGATGAGTCAAGAACATCCCTTATGTCTCGTTGCTCTCGTTGGCGCCAATTGCAAAAGCAAGAGGGAATATTGACCCATTAGCATCCATACCTACTGCAATTAGGAGCTTAATGTCATATTGGTCATACACATGGGTCCCATCTATCGATATCTCATTCTTGCAGTGAGCAAAATCATCAATACTTGGTTTGAATGCCTAAAAGACGAAGTCAAAAATTCTGCCCTCTAAAAGCTGCCACTGTACAACCGTGCCAGGATTAGCATGTTGTAGAGCAGCCATATACCCCGGCAACGCCTGAAAAGAGGATTCCCAAGTTCTAAAGATCGTTTCAAAAGCATGTCAACACCCGAGAAATCCCTTTCTTTTGCTTATCATTTTACCCTATTTTGAGTGCACCATGCCAATACAAGTTTTGATAGGCATTCTGCATAAGTTTAAACAAACAACATTTAGCAATGATATTTTATTGGCTATAAGATATATAATGTAAACGGTCAATTAAATAACCTTGGAGTTTCCTCAATGTGCTTAAGTAACACATGAACAATCATGTTTATATCTAGATTACAATGATCTGCTCGACTTTATCCCATATTTGTGCTTCGGGTGGAATTTTGCGATTTCCCACAGACCATCCGGCTTAGCCATTTCCCGAAGAAACCACCGATAGCCTTGAGTATGTCTCCTACAAATCAGCCTCCATACCGATCTGTTTGAGTCATCAACCCTAAACTCCCTCATACCCTGTACACAATACATTCTAACAACCCGTTGCAACATTTTTTTTATGTGAACTGCATTCCCTTTGCAATGACGCATGATTTTTTGGTTCAATCCACGTTTTTGGTGACTTTGATAATTACCTCTTGTGAAGACAAATGCATCTTCACGGCCTTAGAGACTGTCAAGATATCGAATATAGTCAGAATGCCATTGCATTGAGCTGTCAGGAATTGGATTTTCGGCCATCGGAGGTAGTACGTGGTGTTGAGTTGGTTCTGGTTGGTTTGGGGACTACAATGCATATCTTCGTCCCCTTCACTATCTTCATCATCGATTACCTCTGCATCATTAGCTGGTTCATCGCCATCACTCTCTGATGTATCCATATAACTTGGACAATCAGCTTCATCTAAGAAAGGCCTCCTCCTACACGATAAAAAACATATGTTAAATTTCAAATTCACAAATATATATATTTAGCATCTAGGTGATGAACCTACACATACTGATTATGAGCATGGTGTGAAGAATGATCAAATCCACCAAACCGAGAGGACTGCCTTTCATCCACAGTTGGTACCACTGGCGAGTTTTGATAATAATCAGTTGCACCGAACTGAGAATTATTATAATAAAAAGCTCCACTGAACTAAGAATTATTAGAATTATTGTAATAATCCGCTCCACTAGACTGAGAGTTCTGATAATAATGACTCGCTCCACGAAATTGAGATGACTGTCCAATATTACTCGTATCAGGTCTATAACTCCTACGAAGATTTAAATATGGTTATTTATCAATACATACAATAAACATGTGCTACTGCATAAAATAATAATATAAGAATGCATATTTACCAAGCTTGATTAAATTGTTGGGTAAGATTTTCCAGCGGCACCTGACCACTCAAAATACCCCCGTAAGGACTAAAATTTCCATACGTGTTAGGTTCATTGGGCTGTTGTTGCGGGACCTCTCTGGGTATCTTTTCAACATACATCTTCAGAACATTAAGGGTGACTAAATGTTTTAATTCTTCTGGCGCATTCAAATAATCCCTTAAAGAATCATCATCATTGATATAATGCCTACCATAAAGCACTATACCATTGGAAACTGATTGTGGATATTTACCTATTATAGAGATTTCATACTCATCTGGACTAATCTTCATTTTTTCACATATGTAAGTGACTAGTGATTCATAAGACATTTCAAGTGGACATTTAACATGAACGTTTGGTCTTTTATTGTAATGAACTGTACTATTGCCATCAAGGATAATACCATCCCAATGTATTGAAACCTTAACTAGTGGAATATCTTGAGCCATTTTTTGTATGACTTAAGATAGGTTTTTTGAATGACTTAAGAGACTTAAACTTATGAAATGGATGAGTTTTTACCTCGTCCAGCATTCTTCTTAAATAGATTCATATTCACCCCTATTGCGCATAAGAACATTGCATAATATGAATTTAATTCAAATAAACGGTAAAAAATTCAACATTGTGTCGTTCAATCGGTCCTTTAGGTGTCATAAAAAAGCTAAAATTGACATGTATAATGTGTTGTCAAATCATGTCCTATTGCGCACAAGAACATTGCATAATATGAATTTAATTCAAATAAACAATCAAAAATTCAGCATTGTGTTGTCCAATCGGTCCTTTAGATGTCATAAAAAAGCTGAAATTGGCATGTATCATGTGTTGTCAAATCATGTCATATTGCGCACAAGAACATTGTGTAATATGAATTTAATTCAAATAAACAGTCAAAAATTTAGCATTGTGTTGTCCAATCGGTCCTTTAGGTGTCATAAAAGAGAGGAAATTGGCATGCATGTTGTGTTGTCAAATCATGTCCTATTGCGCACAAGAACATTGCGGAATATGAATTTAATTCAAATAAATGGTCAAAAATTCAGCATTGCATTTTCCAATCGGTCATTTAGGTGTCATAAAAAAGATGAAATTGACATGCATGATGTGTTGTCAAATCATGTCCTATTGCGCACAAGAACATTGCGTAATACGAATTTAATTCAAATAAACGGTCAAAAAATGCAGTACTATATATAACATGATTGACAAACAACTAGTATTCACTTTAAAACGAGTTATTATGACATTCTACAACCAACTTGGAAATCTTGATTCTAGTACATGTTTTACCCCAGCAAAAATATTTGAAGCAATGGGCAGGACATGGGAACTAGATGATAATGATTTTCATTACTCAAATAACCGTAACAAAATATTCAATCAAGAATACAATAAAACAATGAGAGATGAGTGGAATTGGCGTGTTAGGGAGGCTGAAGCACTAAAGCAAAAGTTAGCTTTAGTAGGGCTTAAACGCCCAAAAAAATGTGCTATGTCAATGCCTCGCGGAACTCCACAAGAGTTTAATTTTGCTCTTAATCGTTTTCGCGAAGAGAACAATCGGATGCAAATACGTTACCATAGGATAGAATATAGTATACATGGTAGCACAAGATTTAGATCCAAGTGGGATGCGGACTGTGAAATGTCCGATGAAGATTAAATATTTTCTTATAATAAGGTAAGTAGGTAAGGTCATAAAGCCCCCCCCCCCCCCCCCCCCTGAGGGTACTTGAGGGTTTGAAACTATATAATATCCATTTCTTTTGTTATTATACTACACCATATTCAATGTCGAGTAGTAGAAACTCAGCTTGTTCGTAACTTGAAAATCTAAATGCTCCAATCCCAACAAGGTACTCACTAACCATGACTTGAGTAGGTCCAGCAACTTGCGAGATGGTCGTACAAAGGATTAGAAAAGAAAAAAACAGAATGCTGTCAAGACGTTGTAGATTTTACATGCTAAAGTTGGTTGAAGAACAAGCATCATTAACCGGTAGAGAACTAACATGTTACACCTCGGAAAATTTTCATTTGTGCATAGTGAATCGACTGGCGAAGGACAATTACGAGTATCGAACTAGTGATGTCTTAATGATATTTTGGAGAAGAATTATAATGTCCCTTATGTTGGTAATTAAGTGCCAAGTAAGTTTCGAGAAGGACCCATAAGCCAAATATGGGCATAAGCCATCCAAGAGGGCGAGTTAAGGAAACATTTTCGGAGAATCTGGTTTGGAGGGGCCAAAACGCCATTTTAAAGTTGGAATTTGGGAAAAAAACACCACAGGATGTAAGTTTTAGATAACTGAAAGAGCTTTCGAACCATAGGTCGCAGGTCCTCACAACATATCAGGATCAAAAGTTATGGCCATTCTACGACAGACCGTTTCGGGGCAAAATAATATCACCTTCTGGCACGCTCCGTGACACCACCTGCGGCTCGCGGACACGACCTGCGACCACGCCGCTTCATCGCGGATTGTGCCAGTGAGGGTCGGTCGTCTGGCGAGCTCCGCGACACAACCTGCGACTCGTGGAGCATGTCCGCGACTCGCGAAGTGTGTCGCATGTCGTGCCAGTCCAGAAAATTCTGGACCCTTTTTTAATGTACCCAACTCGTCCAAAAATCATTTTTTCCACCTTGTTGGATAAGGAAATATCTAGAACTCTCTCCAACATCCATATATAAGAGATATCAAAAGAAAACCAAGATCAACAACATCAATTACATGAAATCAAGTGTGTAGATTCAAGTAAAGCTTATCTTCTTCAAGGAAATTCAAGAAAGAGTGAAGTAGGGTTTTAGTGCTAAAGAGGTATTCTCTTTCAAGGCTTGTTAAACCATCATCCAAGGTGAGTTTTATGCTCATCCCATGTTGTTTAAGGTATTAGAAAGCTTAGATGCTTGAAATGTAGAAGAACATAGAAAATGGGGTATTTTTGAGTGAGTAGTGACACAATTGGATGATAGTGGGATTGAATCAAGGATGTTGGGATGTGGTGATTATGAACATGTTGGGAATGATGCTTAGGCTATGAAATGAGTTTTATGAATGCGGAAAATACGATAATGAGTTATAACCCTAAATGTGAGTTAATTGGAAGAAAATGGTGGATTTTGCTAAGTGCATATGAATGACGAGTGTTGATTGCGATATTGTGAGTAATATTGCGAATGTTGGGAGTTGATGTAGAACATGGGAGAAGTAGTATAAACAAAGGAAGTGCTGCCCAATTTTTCCTAGAAACTAACGACGCGTTCTCATAGTTATTTATCTAATGTACTTCACATTCTTTAATGAAGGTGACGACGTGACATCGGAGGTGAACGAGTGGCCGATAGCTTAGCTAAACGACAAAGGTATGTGAGGATAGTCCTTTCTTCTAATGTCATGAGTCCTTTAGTGTAAACTCTTATCCTCTTCATGAGTTCCCTTTTTCGGAAAGTTAAGAGTCTATAGTCATAAATGTCCATATGATATAAGAGATACGATATGATGATGCTATCTTGACAGTGAAGCTATTGGTTGCCTACACTCACCTTATGTACTAGTTCCTTCGAGGTGAGGCAGAATGACAGTAATTGCTCCATAATGATATCGGGGGATCACGACCTTACGTCACCCCGATAGAGTAGAAATGATCTTGAGCTTCATGCATGTACTATGGTAAGATAAGCATGTTTTGATAAGTATATGATAGTAAGAATTGTATGATGAGCATGACATGATTGCATCACACCGGGCCTAGTTGGCCGGGCAGTCACCGCCAAGGCGGGCAGCTATACGGATACACCATGACCCCTTTTGGCATGGGCAGACACCACTAGTGGGTGGCATGAGATGGTACCCCGGACGCGGGAGGCCTGGACGTGGGCTTATATTGTTGATGATCACACCGTTCCATCTTGGACGGGCAGTCTGCATATGATGCATATATGTTATGATGATAAGTATGAGTAAGACAGCATGCATTATTCCATTTATGATTATTGGTCAGATCCATATGCTTTTTATTGATGTTCTCATTACATTATTGATGCCTTTCTTCACTATTTATGCCCCTCATACTCAGTACAATATTCGTACTGACGTCCTTTTCTTTGGACGCTGTGTTCATGCCCACAGGTAGATAGGGAGGAGACATTGCTCCGGATTCTTAGAGCTGCGAGTTGATTGAAAGCCCTGCATTGCTCCGGAGGTGCCTATGACGATCTTTTGTGTACAGTTGTGTATGTCATCTCATAGAGGCTCGTAGATACTCGATGTGGGGTGTATGGTCTCATGGCAGGGTTATTTTGTATGTATGCACATGTGTATAGTATTTTGCTAGCCTAAAGGGCTCACGTATATATAATGTTTTTGATTCCAAATGAAAAATGGATTTTTTTTCTTATAAATTAAGCATGAAATGGATAACTGATTGATAATAAGACTAAGGGTTATAGAACGAGGGGTGCTCGGTGATTTGCCCCGGGTACCCGTCGCGGCCCCTAGCCGGGTCATGACATAACATCTCCTGAAAAAAGATGTGTGTTAAGAGACCGCTAATATCATTCTGAGAACGATATCGAGGACTTCTATTCTGATGACGATTAGGGTCTATTTAGGCTCACTGTTTTAGATTATGGGTCATTTAAGTTTCGAACTAAGGTTGTTAATTTGTATTTTTATTTTATGATGAAGTCATCAATTTGAATTAGTTTGGAATGTTTTTAATTTGCTTTTATTGTTAAAGTCTATTATTAATCGACAATTTAACAAATAAACACAACTAAATTAGTACATAAAGGGTGCGGATTACATTATAGGGGGGAAGGTACAAGTAGTAAAAAACATAATCCATAGAAATATCAAGTTTAATAAACAAAATACATATAAATAATGAACAACAACAGCATAACACAAATAATCTTTCACAATTTAAGTTTTTTTTTCAAAGCTATTTTCTCATGTTGAGCCTCTCTAAGTTTAGCCTCAGCAAATTTCATTTTTCACCTCCAAACCTTCAATTTTTTCTTCAGCTTTCACAAGCTTAAATTACGAGTCCAACTTAGCAGTATCTCTAGAGATATGTGAAGTCACGATATCTCTATCAAAAACTGAATTTTTTAACATCTCCGCCACCGTTTTATTCACGTGAATGCTATCTTCCCACCGAAAATATTTGCAACCACCCATATCCTATAAACATTATAAGAAAATCAGTTTTTTAAAGTAAAATATATGGATAACGTGAAAAAAAAACACTAAAAAATGTAAAAACACTTACTTCGGGCACTTTACAACGCCAAAAACGGTGACTCGGATTATCTTGGGTATTTGATTTTTTAGTTTACAGTAATAACTGCATTCGCAAATATCGGATTCTATAGCAAACATTGAAGGTTCAAAACTTTGAGACATGTTTTTGGAAGTGCAAAAGTGTGTTGAAAGGGTGAAGATGGAGAAAATGAAAGAGAAGAGAAAGAATAAAGGTTGGGTCGAGTTTTTAGGCAAGGGTTTCACGCACAGAATCTGTGCGTAAAAGGACCAAACTTAAAAAATTACAATTTGGTCCTTTCACGCACAGATTCTGTGCGTGAAGCCTAGTTTTTGTTTTTTTAATGAGTTAGTTTGGTTCCATTTTTTTTTTTTGGGTTACAAAAGTGCTGGAATGTCAATATTTTATATAAAGCCCTTTTTTTGTGCAATTAATAATGTCAACTCAAAACATCAAGGATACACAAAAGTTCGGGTCGCTGTTTTAGTGGTTGAAAAGTGCTCGAAATAAGTTTTTGTTTGAAAACTTGTTATCATTAGCTTTAAGTTTTTTAATTTTTAGGGTTTCAATTTAAGTGTGTTATATTTAAATTAATGCGTAACTTTATTTCAAATATGTCATAATTTTTTTAATGATTAATCTAGGATGTCACATGAGTTAGTTATAAACGATAATAGAGACTAAGATAATATTTATAAATATAAATAGATACACAAAAAATATAATATTTACTTAAACCATAGAACTTAATTTCATATACACTATCGTGAATGGGTCCCAAATGTGGTATGCTTGAGACTATCCTGAGGCCTAAGGCTAATACCATCCCCACCACCCTCGCCATCGTCCCCGTCCCCCTTTCTCCTCTTAATAACAGGGTGCTTTAAGCCATGATCATTTGTTCGTCCCTTCCCCCTTGCTCCCTTGAATATAACGTGCTTATTCTTGATCTCGTACTACTAGTACGATCGAAATGTCCTGTCTGATGGGATAATCAACATCGGGAGACAGGACCTCAACATAATCATCCTCATAGGGAGACGGGGACCGGAGGCGCTGAAGGATGAACCTGAAAAATATTTAAAAATTAGTACCAAGTGTTATTTATATTTAATGCATTAACGTTTGTTAAAAAATCAAACCTGTGTATCGAAGGGTGGCTGAGTAGGCTCCCAAGAGGGCTTCTGAGGTGGGTCTGGTGCAGAATCTGAAGTAGTTGTATAGACGGGATATTGAGAGGCTGAAGCTTGAGCGGTGTGTTGTTACAAGTCCAAATGTTAAAAAAATTAAAGTAATATTCAACTTATATTGAATAATCCTGTGGCGCAGCAGGCTCATGAGAAGACACTTGTGGCGCAGCAGGCTCATGAGAAGACACTTGTGGCTCGACAGACTCATGAGAAGACACATATGACTCAATAGGCTTATGAGAAGACACCTGAGTGGGTGGCCCTGATGGACCCACTGTCACCGAATCCTAACATATGAAAAATTACGAAATGATAAGTAACATATATATTTAAAATAAGTATGCTATTGTTTTAAAGAAGTTTTTTATAAGCTAACCGGGATAAAAAATGCCTCGAAGTCAATAAAACTAGGATCGTCTACATTTATAGTGGGTCGCTCCTCTAGTAAGGATGCCTGAAACACATCCCAATCCATGTCATCACGTACCTCGATGTACTCATTTTGTCTTGGCTGAGATGAAGACTCGAGTATTTCCTAAAATAGGCTTGCTAACACAAACGCAGGTGTCGACGGTTGGGATGAAGTCGACGAGCCAGCTAAGCTACGCATGGGTTCGAAAGGCTGCGGGTGGACTAGAACAGGAGTGGCCTCATGTGGATCATCTACCAGATGGTGTCCTCTACCACCACGTCCTCTAGCAACCACGTCCTTTATCAGCACCACGTCCTCCTATATCACCACCTCTTCTGCCTAGTTGTATCTCCGTCCGCCTCCACGATGCCCTCTTCCTTGCACCGCCTGATACAGACCCTATGGAACGGGATCATGCATACGCCTAATATCCCCTGCCTTGCAAGATACCGTCCTCGGATATCCATACAACCTCCCCAGCAAGCTCGCCTTCTCAGGGTTAGATATATGGTCTAACCCCTAATATGTGCAATCGTTGTACAATCACTACTGCATTTGTTTTCAACAGTAATAATTAGCTATTTTTTCAAAGTAATAATTAATACTATTAAATCAATTCAAGTGCGATAAACTTACCAACGTCTCATACTGCCCCTCCAGTGTTGTGTATCCTATATCCCTCGAAAGACGTAAAGCAGGGTTGCTAATCAAGCGACGTCTGATCTGCAGGTACTAGTGCATGTATCCTTGATGGGAATCACATGACTGACCTCCGCTAAACTCCCCAACTTTGTCTCCCAATGCTGGAGCTGTACACCCATGAAAGTCAGAAATGCATCATCGCGCATAGTGGCGGAGCTCATAATGTATGTGAGGTGGTATATTCTGTCGATGCCCAAACTGTCATAAGATGCGATGGGGAATGTGGTCCTCGTGTAACGATAGATGCCGCCCCTATACAATATCTCTAAGATGCGCGGAGGTGGGGGGCGCTTGCGTAAAAGACTCCACGCCATATCCGTCCAACGGAGACGGAGTAACGCCTCCATCTGTATACCCCCAGTACATAATAGCACAGACCTATGATTATCTTGTAGAGCAAGTATTGATCTATCCTAGGTCCTTGGGTGAACATTGGGATCCATAGAGGTGTCATATTTGTACATTAACTGGAAGTTATGTTAACTAACTTATCCTTTATCAGAAAATTGTATTAACAAACTAGTCATTTATAGGGAAATTATATTAACGATGTTCAATCCAAAACTAAGGATTTAGTTTATCATTCGTTATTCAGGATTAAGTTTATTATTCATTATTCAGGATTTAGTTATTTATTCATTATTCGGGATTGAGTTTGTCCTTCTTTATTCAAAATTTGTGGATTATGAGAATTATGTTGTATTATATTTTTGTGAATAATTATATCTAAGTATAATTTACTTAACAAAAAAAATTATATTAAATAACTAATTTATTTAACAGAAAATTTTGTTAACTAACTAATCCTTTATCGAAAAATTATATTAACTAACTAATCATTTATAGGGAAATTATATCAATGATGTTCAATCCAAAACTAAGGATTTAGTTAATCGTTCGCTATTCAAGATTTAGTTTATTGTTCGTTATTCAGGATTTAGTTAGTTATTCATTATTCAGGATTTAGTTTGTCCTTCTTTATTCAAAATTTTGTGGATTATGAGACTTATGTTGTATTATATTTTTGTGAATAATTATATCTAATTTTAACTTACTTAACTAAAAAAATTATTAAATAGCTAATTTATTTAACGGGAAATTATATTAACTAGCTAATCCTTTATTGGAAAATTATATTAACTAGTTAATTATTAATTAACAATTGTCAACTAATTATTCTCCTCACTATAATTATAGTAATAACGAACAAATTCATTTAACGGGAAATTATATTAACTAATTATTGATTAATTAAATAATTAACACACAAAATTAGATAACCAATTATCACATTAACAATTAACATAGGATAAATAATTTGACAAAAGAATAGAATTAACGATGACATACTTAACAAGTAATAGGAGATTATTATATTTTTCCAATTAAACAATCAATTTGAAGTGGAAAGTCCGTTTTATTTGACAACAATTTGACTTTAAACTTTAACTTTTACGATTAACGAGATGATCTATAATCACACAAATATTTTTGACTTGTTATAGACCACATAATTCCAAAGTCTTTCATTTATTTCTTAAACTCCATGCCAGTGAAACTATATCACATAAATTGGAATTGGGACGGAGGGGGTAATATATTTGGATGATACCACTTGACATGAAGATGGAAATTCTAGTCCAATGTCGTGTGCGTGCTTGGTAAATCAGCAGCTACAAGTTTGATATTTCACGCATGCATTCTCTTTTATTTTTAATTTTCAAACACTAGTAGCCTCATAACACTTCTTAAAAATAAAAAAGAAACCTACGCAGCAACCAGATTCTACAATAGCAAAGAACTCTAAAACCATTCCTCTTACACTGTTGAGAAGGACAGCCAACACCATATATTACTACATCAAGCAAATTTCTATAAATATTACCATCAACAATATCCATCACATATGCTTCCTAAAATGAAGCCCTCTCTACTTTACACTCTTTCTTTCACTCTCTTCTTTCTTTCTACAGCTCTCTCTGAAAGGTGCAACCCAAATGACAAAAACGCCCTCCTAGAAATCAAGAAAGGTCTAGGCAATCCCAATGATTTGATTTCATGGGATCCCAAAACTGATTGTTGTGATGATTGGGCCAAGGACACTCTATCATGTGATGACGATACAAATCGTGTTAATTCCCTAAGCCTCACCAAAATTGAGGACGCCGGCCACCTCTTACCAGCCATTGGAGACCTCCTGTATCTCAAACAGTTGGACATCACCAAAGTACGCAATCTTTCAGGTCCAATTCCACCTACGATAGCCAAGCTCACATATCTCAGATTGTTGAAAATCACTCAAACAAACATTTCAGGACCTATCCCTGAATTTCTTGGTGAGATGAAAAACTTAACATACATCAACTTGTCAGAAAACAACCTCATTGGTACAATCCCTCCTGCACTTGGCCAACTGTCAAATTTATTTTATCTTCGCTTAGACAGGAACAAACTCACTGGACCAATCCCAGAAGCATTCGGAAAATTAGGCCCAAAACTCGAGTTTCTTTACCTTGGAGGTAACAAACTCAGTGGAGTTGTACCGAGCTCTTTCACTAGTTGGAGCTTTGAGACACTCGACTTGTCCGCAAACAAGCTTGAAGGAGATATTTCTTTCTTGTTTGGGAAAGATTCGAATACATTTCAATTGTATTTGTCTCGGAATAAGTTTGAGTTTGACTTCTCAAAGTTAAAGTTTGGGAAGAAGTTAGTGAGTTTGAAACTGAACCATAACAATATTTACGGGGGATTTCCATCAGGGTTTGAAAAGAGACCATGGCAGGAGTTCAATGTGAGTTACAACAATCTATGTGGGAAAATTCCGCAAGGTGGATATATGATTAGATTTGATCTCTATTCATATGTACACAACAAATGCTTGTGCGACTCTCCGTTGCCACCCTGTAAAATGTAAATCATGATATTCGTATTTCAAGATTTCTCTTTGAATGTCAATATGCCAAGTTCAATTAGAAAATCCAAGATAAAAGCTCTAAGGCATCAAAATGTGCTTTATGAATAATATTCTTATTCTTCGAGATAAGCCAATTAGGGAAGAATTTTATTTGGGAGAGAATCACCATGTGCTAGACAAGTGGAGTGGTAGTTCCACTCTAATAAATGGTGTAGGCAGAAATTTTCATAAGCGGTGTCACATTTTCAAATAACAACAAATAAATAAAATATTGTTTACTTATATTACTATAATTGTTCTCAATGAGTTTTCATTACCAAACGATTATTAGTAACTCATTATTTATTTTAATTCCACAAATTGTTCTTAATAAAAGAAGAAAAATTTTATTGCCGGAGTAACAGAACTTTGGACTAATTGGATTACTGTTTTGTTAAAGCTTCGAGAGGTTAATAGTTCGAACCTGGACACGTACTTTTTTTGGGAATTTTACATAAATGACTACACTTTGGGGTTTAAAATTTGTTATAACTACAGTTTCAATATTTATATTGCGTAGCTACAGTTTCCTCGTTGTATTCTAAAAATGACTCGTTGTATTCATAAAACAGCCTAGCTGTATTCATGAATACAGCGAATAACAAAATTTCAAAAATTCTTTTCACTGTATTCAAGTCATATGTATTCAATTTAGCTTTATTCATGTCAAATGTATTCAACTCAATTGTATTCATCTATAGCTATTTTTTACATTGTATTCACTTTATTGTATTTAAAAATCAGTGGTGTTCAAACAACATAAATACAAAAAAAAAAAATTGTGTTCAACTTGCACAACTGAGTTGAATTTTCCCCAAAAAATTAACGAATACACTCAAATACTGAATAAAA